>NW_019231471.1:189142-220390 GCF_002742605.1 Olea europaea var. sylvestris
GTTCATTGGAAAGGTGTGATATGAGTAATGTAAATCCCCGAGTCCCGAATTTGAATGTGTAAATAATACAAACCTTGTGAACAGATTCAAGCTCTTTAAGTGCAGTTTGTGTTTTTGGGACCTTGAGCGTTCCCGGAGTAAATATTTCTCGAAGCCTTACAATGCCATTCCTGGAATAACTATGTGCAAACTACCAATCAAAGCAAAGTTATTTTACAAGTTTCACCAGTCAAAACATAACTAATTGACTACAAGGAGGAATTTACCTGAGTAAGGCCCTGAGATGAAATGTCATCATCCATATCTACTGGACTAAGGATGAAAAATACTAATTAGTGCGGACATTATGAGGAAAAATACTAGTTTTTCGCTAGCTAACTAGAATTGTTCATTAAGAAAAGCGTCCTGCCATATTTGATCATAATATATGGGATTGTTAATTTGAAATAGTTTTGTAGAAGTATTGCCAGAGTCTTCATTGTTCTGGAACTATCATTATAAGAATAGGATATATTATCATTTACCAGAAAAAGGAATTTAATAAAAAAATTATTGCAATTTAAAGGCGAAAGCATTACTCTTTATAAGGGGATAGAAATGCTACCTTATACAGAAGATATATTTATCATTCAAATTAAGCGGCAGTTCATCAATAACAGCAGCGACTTTCTGTGGGCGTAACAATCATAATTAAAAGTTAAAACAAATGGTGAAAAAGAGTATCAAAAATGGAAAACCCAAGGAAGAAACATGAGAGGTTCTAAAAGCAGAAGTCTCCCTAACTGAAAGAAAGGAACCGAACGGGAAAAAGTTGGCATACCAACATTTCTTCACAATCAGCGATGAAATAGTTTGCAGATAACTTGGCATTCTCCAGAAAATGTTCCTGGGAGCAAAAATTGGAAATGGGAAATCAGGGAAGGAAAAAAAAAAAGAAAAAGAAAAAAGAAAAAAAGAAACCGAAAGTAATTAAGGTCGATAATCTGAAGTCGTTTCAAGTGGCATGAACCGTTATCTCCAGCATATGTTAAAAATAATGAGCGCTAATATACTGTACAAAATGTAGTGTAAGAAGCAAAAGTATCATCCATATTAAGTTCCGTATGTTCTTGCGCATTTTGTGGTCTTACAGGACTTCAGCCACGGAAATACCACACAATACTAAACAATTTCAGCAGCATTCCCCTGAGGATGCTCCTGTTTGATTCCATATAGCTTGGTGTAGATTAAAAAAAAAAAAAGGGAAGAAACTAAGCAATTGTGAAATCTGACATTGGGAATTCAGATCCAATGCCCCATAATTTCAAAATTCTAGCACTTCTTTGAGATTTGGATCCCTGTTTGGAGTATTTAAGATGTATTCCATAACATAAATTAGCAGTTTGAGCATAAGATGCAAATCGATAATGACAGACACCACCAACAACAGATCCAATGAATAAACAGTTAATTCCTATAGATTTCAAAGATGACACTAAATTCATAAATGTTGTTAAGAACAGGACATGAACTTAGCCACGGTTTTGGCCCCTATTTTTTGGAAATGAAAATGGATGGAATAGTGTTTTTATGAAAAATGAGTAGTTGAAAAAGAAGGAAAAGTTTTCGGTTTACATGTAATATTATTTTATGGAAGAATGTGTGGTTGAAAATAGGAAAGAGAAAAATGGAATGTAATTTAATGAGATTCAAACATGGGCTTATTATATGTTTCTGATGGTAGCATACAATCAATAGATGGCATGAGGTGGAGAATAGTCTCTCCTAAAATAACCAGTGTGCAAATAAACATCATGCTTGGCAAGTTTCCAGATAGAAGATTCAAATTGTTGCCCCGTCCAAAATATCCAATAAGAACACATGGACCATATTGAGAGCTGATGCATAACTGGTTAATTTTCCAGCCTTCATTGTGTGTGTGCTTAATAGGCTAAACCAATATCTAGATGAGTAGAACACCTGGATAAGTTCAGACAGAGAATTAAATTTGGCATCATGATGTCACCGAAATCTCTATCCAGAAACAAAAAATGGATCACGTATAAGTACCAATCCAGGATCCATGCATATGTAGATAACACCTGAAAATTTATTGACTCGCCTAACCTTAGTACAGTGGGGAGGGAGGGAGGGAGGGAGAGAAACCTACCAATATCTGGTGCATACCAAGCATTGGATGGAGACGAGAATACATGAACAAAAGGTCAAAGCTCGGAAAAAGTCCAGCTTGCTGCATCATAAACATGTCCTTTAGGTAAAATTATCAAGAGAGTGCATTCAAGTTAAGAGGGAAATGCACCAACCAGCAATGAACTAATTACCTCTATAATGGGAGATGGGGAACTCAATGATGAATTAAGTAGAGGTAGATCTTCCGCATCTAGACATGTCACTTCACCAACAGGGAATTTAGATCTATACCTGCCTGCTCTTCCTACAAGAAAATCCACCAGTCATAAATCATCAATTTCCATAAGCTTTGTAAAGTTTGTCATTCCCAGAGAGAGTTAACTAAATATAAATAAAACTAGAATATGTACAAGAGCAAGACCATTAAACAATGCAAAAAAACAAAAACATAAACAAACTAAGCCTTGTTCCCAATAAATTTGGAAAAAAAAAAAAAAGAAAAAGAAAAAGAAAAAGGTCAGCTACACTATTCCTTTTTCTTACCCAGTTAAGTTCATTGCTAGATCTAATCGAAGATCTAAAACGAAAAGAATCGCAAATTCACCAATATACAATAAATATACCAGCGAGAATCGAATTCCCCCACACTTACTTTCTAGTTATACTTGTCACTCTTAGACGTAACTAGTCCATGTCCTGTTGCGCCAAGCTTATTCTCTCTCAATTATCATTTTCTATTTTATTTGTTTAATATTTTTATGAGGGGCTGAAGGAGGGGAGTAAAAATATATTTTTCATTATCAGTTAGGTACCCATCTTTTGACACAGCGACACAACTTCAATCAGAATAGAAAAAAGTGAGGTAACATTTCTTTCTTCCTTTCTTCTTGCATTTTTGTACCTTGAGTACCAATACAATAATCTAGACATGCAAACAACATTAACCTTCAAATAATTTCCACCTAAGGATTGAGTGTATAAGATACAGAAGCTAAATAGTATGGATTCGGAAGGCAGCATAAGACTAATAGAACACGTCATGAAGAGAACATGACAAATTGATCGAATTCATATTCAATCAGACTCTAAATTTCTAATTATCCTCTCAAAGATGCATGGTGAAACAGAATCAAGAACATTGAGACATGTTCTACAAATGAAGCATTTTGTGTAACAAGAATCCTGAGAACAAGTTGATGACTCACCTGCAATTTGTTTGATCTCTGAGACATAAAGGTCCCGCATTTCCACACCATCAAATTTCTTCAAGGTTGAAAATATAATTCTAGATATGTTAAGGTTAAGACCCATCCCGATGGCATCACTAGCTACGAGAACATCTAACTCACTGTTTTCATCGTTGAACATTGTTGCCTGCAATCCTAAAGAATGTATTAATTCAGCTCATAGCTGTCAGATGCAGGAATCAAAATGGCTTACATTCTAAAGAACAACATCAATTAAAGTGAACTAAGAATCCAAAATAATAGTACATGTTAAAGGATAAACCATAAGGAGATTAAATTCGATTGCACATTGAGAGACTGTGGAGTACAAGGAAAGAGCGTAATAATGGAAAGAGGACCCTTGCAATCAGAAACTCAATAAGAAAATAACCTTTAAAGAAAAACAAAAATATCTCATCTAAAAGAACTTTTACATAGATGTAAAATAAGTTCTATTTCTGACCAGAGACAAATGAAGGTAAAGAGTAACAAAACCTGTCTCGTTCGAGTCTCTGGAGGTAGTGAACCATAAACAACAGAACAGAGATGCTTTCCTCCATTTTCAATTTGTTTCTGTCAAAATCAAAGAAACAAGAAGTTCAATCAGGATGAGTAGAAATGAAAGTGATGATGCATAGTGAGAAGAAAAATTAAAACTAACTGAATGTGAATGGATCTGATCATATAATCTCAAATTCAAAAATATTCACCATATATGAACTTTCAAATGTAGGTCAAGCAAGTCTCAATTGCAAACATTAACCAGGTTGGCCACATAATTTCTCAAAATAATCTGATGATTAGATTATGAGTGATATTTGATCATTTTTGTAGCTGCTTTCTTAGGCTGTGTTTAGTATCTTATTAAGGGCCTGTTCGAAGTAGATTTTTTGAGAATAGATTTCATGAGAAGTGATATTTTTGAAAAATGCGTAGTTAAAAAGTAGAAAGAAGTTATGAGTCCACGTGTATGAGCTCGGAGAAAAATGAGTTATAAAGAATCTGTACCAAACTGGGGCAAAAACAATAAATATGAGAATTAAGTGGCATAATTGTTAAGAATGAGCCCTCAAAGAAGACAATCCTATATATATGAACTGCAAACTACTATCACTAGGATCGGTTTTCTCTAGTAACTTTAGATCTCCAAGTAGAATACGGACCAACCCCAAACTTCCCACATAAATACCATTAAATAAATAACTCGAGACCTAGAAACCTTTGGTAAATCGTTGCAGACTTGTGGTCACATATCGAAGATTATTTTGCGACAGAAATGAGTGGAAGAATGGGAGTTTTAGAGCGCTGTAGATTTTTTCTCGGATTTATGCCTTCAAATTTTAAGGCCTACCGCTAAATGAAAGCCATGATTCCATGTTTATTGCATCTTGTATGTGTGTGTCATTTAAGTTATTTCTTTCCTTTCACATTTCATTGCGTATTTATTTATTTATCTTTTCCTTTTTCGAGAGTTGGGTATTGACGGGGACTGGGCACTGCACAATATATGTAATGATATCTCAATGGTCGATCTTCCTGACCTTTATCCTGTAAATCTCACGACGTGAAAAGGTGACAATGCAGTCTCCAGTTTTTATATTAGCAAATGATCCAAGAGGAATCTTCAATGGAACAAGGGGTGAAAGCCTCTCATAGTATTGAACCTGAAGGAAACAAGAAATCAACATCAAAGCAGAAGTGTTTAAATTAAAAAATTAACAGGAAGTTAAGCAGCTCAATAACAAAGCAGAAGTGTTTAAACTGAAAAATTAACAGGAAGTTAAAGAGCTCAATAAGACATGTATTCGTTTAAATTGTGAACAAAATGCCTTTTGCTTACCTCAAACTATTTATATCCTCCCATCCCAAAATCTCTTATGGAAAGGAGGAAAAAACCCCTCCCAAAAGTAAAGATCAGAAAGAAACACACCCTTTCTAATGTAACGCCCACAGTTAAAAAGAAAAGGTTTATGAAAGATAGCTACGTAACTATTCATTTATTGAAAATAGCAACATATGATTGACAATGATATTTTCACATATAACTATAGCATATTGTATATTGCTTATTAAACAACATTACTAGAAAGGTCGTATGTACCTTTTGCAGGAACAAAACTTTAAATGTCAAAATAATTACAAACTAATCTACAATCTCCACTTGTCACCTAGATGCATCATACTGCATCAAAATAACATCTACTGTCACAACATGGTCCAAATATAATACGTACACCAAATTTTTTGAAATGACATCTTAAGCAATACAAGTTAAAATTTAAAATGGCTGACAACTATGTAATCTCACTGCCTCTTGAGTGAAATCAAAAGAAAGCTAGAATTTAGATACCTTGACAATGTCGTCGGTCACTTTCAGAATTTCCTGAATTAGAGGAACTGCTGCTGCATCTCCACACAAATGCAATTCCTCAGCAGATATTCCTAAAAGAGCTCGTGTAAATGAAAAACCCCTTGACCTACACCCTAACATCTGTTGGGGAAAAAAAAAAAGATACAGAGATTAGAGGAAATAAATAACATGGATTCCACCAATGATGAAGCAGTTAAAAGTACAAATTTCCAAAAAGGTTAGCTGTATAAAATTATAAAAATGTCTCTAAAACTATGCACAAAACAAGACCATGATTTTGGTGCATCCAATTTTATTCCAATACCGTTCTCCTTCTTTATAATTCTTTTGAACTTCTTCCCAGAGAACAAAAGGCTTGGATATACAATAGAATTGATTTTAGACAAGGCACCTACATGAGAATTTGTCAACGGTCACAATAGGCGTACAACTTTTGGACGACCCACACCCCAGCCAAGGCAGGTTTTGAAAAATATTGTTTTCCACATAGTATGAACTAGCGTCATTTTGCAAAGCACTGTAGATCAGTACTCTACCACCTCAACTTTCATGCAACATATTGAACTAGCATCATTTTGCAAAGCACTGCAGATCAGTACTCTACCACCTCAACTTTTGCAGCTTATTTACCAGGACAAATGAAAAACAGTAATAATTGCCCACGACAAACTGATATTAAAGTGACTTTCTTGTCTTATACTAAATAATTATATATCATTGTTGCACCATTCCATGTTAATCTGCTTTAACTAAGCACATTAGAAAGTCAGTTTCAGAAAATCAGTAAAGAAGCATGGATGACCAAAACATTTTTCGAAGATTCAAAATTTCAAGTTATATAATTCTGCCCAAATAAGATGATAGAGCAAAACAAATGAGTACATACTCTATTACATATAAAATAATCAATTAGGACAAATTTTTTAGCTTCTGTGTCTTCATGGACCAGAAATTTAAGCAATGTATGGTAATTTTAGAAACTTTATCTGAGTTGAGTTAAGATGTTTCTATAATGGCAGCCAGAATCGCAGAAGGAGGAGGGATATGAGACAGATCAAATTGGACAAGAAAATAGAGTGGAACTATTGTCAATGATGTGGCTTAAAACCTTTTCTCTAACAATTGGGAAAAATGGCTTCTTCCTCACTTTTGTTTCATTTATACCAAATAACAAAAATTAATTGAAACATCAAAGGAAGATGGAGCCACATGTGCTATACATGGACCTGAATTTCGTCAACAACAGCACAAGCATAATCAGAATTCACATCAGCCATCTCTACAGTAACAGACTTATGTTTTGCACCATCAACTTCCTCCCTTTCTTGTCCGGTAATAAGATCACAAGGAACTTTAGCCTTATTCAAACGTTTTGCCACCTCCCATGCCAATAGTCTCAATGGCCCACAATAAATACCTGCAGCAAGTATTTCATGGTTTCTCAATTAAATATCAGGGTGTGCATCCAAAAGAAACAAAAAGAATGTTGAGGATAATAATATGGAAATATTTTCATATGCAACATACCAGAACAACTTGACTCCAGTTGCTTCAATGCATGATATGTTTTACCACTATTTGTTGGACCAACATGTAAGATAATATTTCGTCTTTTTCTTCGAGCCTTTGGATACCAAGTATGAGGGCGACTAAAATTTAAAGCAAAATAAGTACTGAATAATGTAAGAACGGACTGTGAAAACCATTAACAATAAATTTAAAGAACAAAAAACTTTATCTTGGTATCGCTAATCTTACGTAAGATCCGTAAAGTCAAATTTCATTGCTCTTGTGGAATCGCTGAGCTGCCTAAAGAATCGACACATGGTCAATGGAGTTCTAAACTTCGAGTCCCCAGAAAGGCAATAAAACTCCAAATTAACTGAACAGCAGAAAGGGTGAAAGATATATCATATATCAAACAACAGAATGGCTACAAAAGAAAGCTGTGCTCAGTGATACCTTTGTACTCTAACAAAACACCCAAAAGAACAAAAATTTTCCATTCAACACGCACTGACAACAAAGATATATTGACATCTATGTGACGGATGGGACAGGGGCCTATGTACTTACTATTCCCTGACTAGCTACCAAAAACTTCACACCTACAAAAACAATTCCATCTTATGAAAATCATATGATCCACCTGCAACTTATTGCAAACAAAAATCATCATTCCGATAAAGGAATTGGGCTAGCAAAATTACATCTCTACTTGAGTTAGGCATACTAGCAAGCAGCGAGACAACCTATTGAAATCCCGGTAGAACTGGATAATTATAGAGTTAACCGTTGAATTAGATCTTTAACTCAACCCCAATCTCATCCCATTAAAAGCATACAGTCAACAAGATCATGATCTTCCAAAAGCCAATACAACCCAAGAAAAAAAAACATGTATTCAGAGATGTCGAACGTGATGAGAAGTTTAGGGGACCTGAACCGACAATACAAATATTGTTGTTGCCAGATTTCTCAAGGATACATGAAACACGTTCCTAATCCCTAAGAAAATACATCATATAAATGAATGAGCATGACCTTTAAAGCCAGTTACGGAGCCAGATGACAGAAATCAAGGTCTCATACAGTTACACTTTATGTGCACCAAAATTCAAGAATTCAACAACACTGTCATGCCAAAAAATGCATAATGTCATGTAAGCATAGATTGGCCAGATTTCTCAAGGATACATGAAACACGTTCCTAATCCCTAAGAAAATACATCATATAAATGAATGAGCATGACCTTTAAAGACAGTTACGGAGCCAGATGACAGAAATCAAGGTCTCATACAGTTACACTTTATGTGCACCAAAATTCAAGAATTCAACAACACTGTGCTGCTATCAAAATTTCCTCCCGGTTTATGCTTAATCATACTTATTATCAGATATAAAATCAAATGCTAGCTGCTGTTATTCAACTGGAACTTACAATTTCTACAAAGGTCAACCACCACATCATTATTAATTTTTATTCCTACATCATAATATGTTATAATGACCTGCATTTGATCAGTAAAATACTATTGATACCAAATGTGAAATTACTTATCATTGTCAATTTAGCTTCGAGTATTTAATCAACAAGACAAACATGATATTAGTACATCTTTATATAAGAACTCGATAATAGGAATATGAATGTCTATTTTTCTACTAAGCTAAAAGCCTAAAAGTTTCCACAACTCAGAACAATTCATATGTCTAACAGTACATTCAACCTTAAAACATACAACTGTAATAGTATAGAATAAGATTCAGACAATTGGACAAAAGCACAAAAATAAATCCAAATAATGACTTCGATTGAAGCATCCTCAAACAGAAAGTGGAAAGAAACAATTTCAGGTTAATTAATAAGAAAAATAAAGCTAAGACCATGATAAAACCTGCATAGTCACTAGAATTCCACCTTGGACCTATAAATATTATGATTTCTAATTTACAAATTCCTCAATTTCGACTCATTTTCAACAGAATCTTACATAGAAGCATTCAAATTCCAGAAAACTGAGAGAGGTAAAAAAAATTGAAAATAAAACTTCGCATCTTAAAAAACCGTCGTAATAATGTATTCAGATATTTACTTTTTCCCAATTCCTTTTTATTATCAACCAAATTTTATTGCCAAGCATTTTAGTTAACAAGGGAAAAATGAAGAACGGAGTTTACCGAGACCACGAGGGGTGCTGAAGTGTGTTAGCTTTCGAAGAAAGATCAAAGACCCCATTTTTCCCCTCGTTTTTTTTTCTCAATTTCAGACAATTGAAGGTAAAATCAAGCGGAAATTGAAATCATACTAGAAAAGGGAAGCAAAAATGATTAAGAAGAGAGAAGTGAATATCGAACTGTTTTTATTAATGGATTTTGTGGAGCTGAGTAATTGACGTATCGGTGTTCATGGCGAGTTTTCCGACCGCCGTTTCCGGTTGTGCTCAAAACAAGTCTCGCATTTGCCTGTGGAATAGTCTTGGGTAAAAAGCACACCAGTCACTCAACTTTCAGTCAAATTTTATTTTAGTCATCCAACTTTTTTCCCCTTACTACTCATCACTGATATTTCTAATCAATTATAGTGCACATTTGTGCAAAGCTTACTGATCAAACATAAATTTTCGTGAAATTCACAATTTACTTTTCACTTATATTCCAAATTATAGCACTTAAATGCACTCTCAAACAAAGTGTTAGTACGATCATCGATAACAATTTTGTTATCAACAATTATTTAGTTTCATTAACGTTTATTTTATTTTTAGTACGATCATCGATAATAATTTGGAGATTATGGCTTTTCTCTACTAAAATCAGTACAAATTGATTATATAAATATTATAAGAATTTTTAGCTGTCTGATATTTGTGGAAAACAATAGTTTGATTTTTTTTAATCCAGGTTAGTCTTCTAATACGATTTACTATAGATAAATTAATCCTAATGAAAATGTCAGCTTTTATTTGAAAGAAATTATTTGGAACTTTTTCTTATGTTTATTTTCGATCACACATTTTTTAAAAAAATAAATTATTTTACTCCTTTTTTTATAATTTTATTCTACACATTCTTTAGAAAATTGTAATGAAGTACTAAGCCCTTGTTTGGTCCCATTTTATCTCAAATGCATTTTTCTCTCTTTCATTTTCAATTATACATTTTTAAATAAAATAATATTATAAGCAAATTCAAAAATTTTCATTATTTTTTAACCACACACTTTCCGTTAAATCACAATTCCAAAAATACATTGTTGATTAAAAAAAAAAATCTCGAACATGCTGTAAATTTTAAATTCAAATCAACCGTATAGAAATTGCAAGTACATTACTTGCCATCTCAGCCAAATTTACAAATTGTGAACAATTAATTAACCGTGCTAGATGAGCCTATGTGGCACTGTCCAGGAAAATTTGTTCATCAAAACTTGTTATAATCTTCAGTGAACTTATGGTCCGTTTGATTACAAAGATGAAATTGAATTGAAAACGAATTTCAAGGAATTGAATTGCCTAGAAAATATTTTTCTGAGAATTGTAAATTATTGTGTTTAATTGGTATAATTTTTCACATGAAAAATGTTGAAATAAAAATGTTTTTTTGATGTTCGTTTGACTTTGGTTTACATGAAAATTGTCAATTAAAGAGATAGAATTTACTGGTATTGGATATGAAATGTGTTTCCATAGCCAGCAAAAAAAAAAAAAAATAGAAAATCATCTATCTTTTGGTATTCGTTTGACTTTGTTTTATATGTAAATTGTCAATAAAAGAGAAATATTTTTTTTATAATAATTCTTAGAATTTATTTTCATTGCCAAAAAAAAAAAAAAATTTTAAAAATCGCTACAGTAACCAGGAATTCGAATTCTCACCATCCAATTCCATGATTTCATGGAAAATGCTGACGTGGCACGAAAGTTGGAATTTCAATTCTTGGGAAAATTTTGAACAATCAAACAACCAAAAGTTGGAAAATGGAATCCATGGAAAAAGTGGAGCAATCAAACATTGCCTTAATTGACTCTCAATCTCGTCTTTTTCTTTGTCAAATCCATGTTTTTACTTTAATAATTTTTTTAAAAAAGACATGGATGATATAAACTTTTATATATTGTATAAAATTAGTATGTTAAAACTAAGAGACCAAAATTAATTTATAATCTCTAAATGCGTACACACGAAAAATATAAATTAGGAATACACTTTCATATTTATTTTGTTCAAAAAAATGTGGTACAAAATATCCTTTATTGATCAAATTTAAAGTTTAAACTGCTTTTTCTTTTAATAATTACTCAAAACCTTTTATGATTATCATTTTTTTAAACATAGATTCAGTGCACTTGACGAGCTTTCTTTCTTGAATAGAAGTCAGCAACCCATACATTCTCATTCTTAATATTAAGGATGTCCCATTCATACCATCGACAAATCCAAGCAACTTGAGCAACTCTCCGTTCGGAGAAACAATCGAAAGGACAAGTTAGCTTGACGACGTCTTGATCAAAGAAAAGGAAAGTCTCCACCACGAGAATCACGTACAATTCATTTGGAAAAGGTGTGGCAAGTCAACCCAAGGGGTCGTTATAACATGTCCCATATTCATTAATTCATCATTCGTAATTGCTTAATTACAAGAGATTATACTTGTAATTGATAGCCACGATACTTAGCAGTAATTTTGGTTCTATAAGATGAGAGACATCTCACATTGAGCGGTATCAATTTTTATTGAGTATAGTTGACAACCACCCTTGAGTCTGAAGTGTAATGAAACTAAGCAGATTGGTGTTTTTCCGGTATTTATTTGAGAATTTTTTAATATGGTTTTATGGTATTGGGAAGGTCACCAGAAGCTGATTACCCTTTCGATGATCAAGAAGTACACACCATAAAGTTTGCACTCTAAACCAAATAATATCACACACGAGAATTGCCATTACAATGGAAAACAATGTCATTCAAATGATCTGGTTGAATGACATAAAAAGTTTAGCCTTCACTCACCATCCAGGAGAGTATAACAGACACAGACACACATTTAATGTTTATAGTTAAAGGAAATATTTTCCTCACAAAACTAGTGCTTTTACGGGGTATTAGCTAATTTATAGTCGTATTTTGAGAAGAGGACAACTTCTCTTTCTCCAGCGGGGTATTAGCTAATTTATAGTTGTATTTTGAGAAGAGGACAACTTCTCTTTCTCCAGCAACTTGATCAATGGGAATTGCATCAGCTATTTCTTTCAAGTCATCAGGTGTCAGCTTGACAGCTAGAGAATTAATGTTGTCAATAAGGTTCTTAATCTTTGTTGTTCCTGTATATCATTCAATTTAAGATCAAAACCTTTCAGAGTAAATAATATTTCATCAGTCAAGATTTAAGAAAGCATTGTCAATGTTAGTGTGCGACTTTTGCATGCTTACCAGGTATTGGAACCACATCATCTCCCCGATGGAGAAGCCATGCCAGAGCAAGTTGAGGAGGAGTGCAAGAATGCTTGGCTGCTAAATTGGCAAAACGAGCATAAAGTACTTTGTTCTTCTCTAGATTCTCTCCAACAAACCTTGGGTGCTTATCCTAGAAGAAAAAAATAATTAATTTAAATTTTTTCTTATTTATATAGCTCAATACTGTCTAATCCATCTTTTCAAATATGCCATCAAGGAAGACTAAAGATGAAAAGAAATTATGCAAATATTACCAGAAGACTCTGTGAAGGCAAGCTCTCCACAATTGCCTTCCCAACAAAGAACCCATGACCAAGTGGGCTATAAGCTACTATTCCAATACCAAGTTCCCTGAATCAAAGAGCCGGGAAAATTTATTCCTCTCGTAACATTGATGCAAACTTTTTATTTTGGTATTTATCTTCTTAGTATTTCTCATCTAGGCCAAAGTCCAACACCATAAAGATGAATATCTAATGATTTTTTTTTTTAAAATATAATATTGGAAGAAAGAAACAAAATTACAAATTTTCAACTTACCTACAAAGTGGGATTACATCCTCTTCTATTTCACGAGTCCATAGAGAATACTCCATTTCTACAGCAGTTATTGGATGAACTGCATGTGCCCTCCTGATTGTATCCACACTAGCTTCGGACAACCCAATGTATCTAATCTTTCCCTCTTCCACTAGCTTCTTTAGCTCCCACATCTTTTCTCCAGAATCAACTCAAAGGAGAAAGACACGAAAGGAAAGAAAAGAATACAAATTTTAGGGGCAGTATAGTGAAAATGCAGAAATATCATATAGTAACATAAATAGAATGAATTTTCTTCTAATACTAACCGTTTCCTCTATTGGCACAGATATGTCTATCCGGTGCGGATAATACAGATCAATGTAATCCACATTCAGCCGCTTAAGACTGGCTTCGATGCATTGCCGCACATACTTAAGAGTTCCTTTGACCTCTACTTGAGTGAAATCCATCTTATAAATGCCAAATTTACTTGCTAGTTGAACTTGTTCACGAGGCAACTCTTTTAATGCCTAATAAATCATAGTAAACAACCAAATTATTTCTCTTATAGACGACGAATTTTCTGAAAATAAGTATAGGGTATTCAATGGCATGTTCTAATTTTCAAGTGACAGAATTACCTTGCCAATCATTATCTCATTGTCGCCCTCCTGTCCATAGCGATCAGCAGTGTCAAAGAAGGTGATACCCATATTGAATGCTTCTTTTAAAATCGCACATCCAGCTTCATGCGAGAGTGGAGCATTTAGTATGCCAGAAAGTCCCCCACAACCAAAACCCAGTTTAGAAACCTGAACGCAAAAGACCTCTCAGTCATGATCCCACTCTTATTAATATAATTGAGTATCTAATCAGTGTATATTTTATAAACGTTATGCTCATTTTGCTGGGCTTAATCTGCATGAACATAACATTAAGATAGCAATGTAATAGAAGAACCATGGATCGAATGGGACAGGACAACCAGTGACAGAAGCCCTTCAGGTTCTCGATGATAAAAAAGAAAAGATGATTATTTAGTAATTTCCCATTTTGCTTAATGCCAATCCTTACCAGAAGGGAAATTGGTACCGTGAAGGTAGCACAAATTTAGGATCTTTATTGGAGGCAAACAAGGATAAGCTGACTTCAAGATCTAAATTTGCAGATAAGAATTATATGGCAGCAAGTTAACGTTAAAGTTAAATGAATTGTACCCCACATGCTTGCCCACAGGAATTATGGTAATTATAGTCTAATTATTCAAGGATCAAGAAAAGAAATGCTAAAACTTCACTTCACGTTACAGCGAAAAGGTTCATTTGTATCTTTAAAATTCAAGTACTTACCCTCGCTATGTTTAAAGACGTTGGAACTGGAACATACAAAGGATCAATTCACATTCAAATGGTACTTCTCCAATCTAAGTCTCAAGTTTCATGCCACCAAAGACAGCCTTAGTATCTCTAATAAATCATCATCGACGCTATTTTGTTGTTTCATCTACCGACAAGGCTACCCAACAATTACAATAAAGCAAACTACAGCGTGCAGCATTCAAAGTCAACTAAAATATAAAATTTTCTGAATTATCATTTATAAACATATATTTTCCGACCAAACCGTATACAGTCTACTGCAGGTCAATCTTTTTACACAACACTGCAAGCAAGTAAAAGAAGATACAGAAAACAGAGACTGATCAACCACAGACACGGGGAACCAATGTTTAACGATTGCCTATCAAGATAATTTTTTAACTTCCCAGTCTTTGATCAGATGCATATCCATATTAGGATGAGCTTCAAAATAAGCAAAAATAACATTTTTTTGTTTCCCAATATTTTTAGATAAGTTAATCTCTTTTCCCCCTTAAATTTCACTATAACTAATATTTTCAATTTGGATCAACGAAGAAATATATTTTTATAAGTAAGATTGAAACCTCCAGGCCTTGGGTACCCAATTTCAGTCTTGGCACCAGCATCCGAGGCTTCTGCTCCATTATGCCCTGTACAGGGAAATCCACCTGAAAAATTCAAAGAAGATGAGAGCTTAAGTGAGTTACTGGCAAATTATGCATTTAACTTCAAAAGACTAGGGTTTATAAAAATTAATGAGAAGCGGAGCAGTAAAAATGTGTCAATTGATTAGTGAAGTGTTGCTTTCCGTTTCTAAGTTGATAGAGACCTCAGCCAATTAACATTGTGTAATGTCCCAAAATTTCATATATTAGAATTTAATTTATGTGCGCTATATTTTAATATTTTGGAAGTTTAGGGACTAAATATATATAAAGTAAATTTCAATATTTATTGGATGTTAAAATGTAGATGTTGACGGAGCGACAATAAGAATATCAATATTGTACTCGTTGGATAGGTCGTAATTAATCATGCATGTTAGGCTCGAAAAAAAGTTAATTTGAATTAGCGGAGCCTAAGTTATCGAGGTTGAAAGATATAGCCTTAAATTATTATTATTGTTGTTATTACTCCTATTATTATTATTATTTTATCAGCCTTGCTACATGTACACCAAGCCTTACAGCTCGGTGTACAGTCCCCTCACATCGAGGGGCTGCCAATTAAAAAAAAGGGCGTGGGCCCCCTCTACAGTGAGGGGGCTGTAAGTATACAACACCTTTTAGTGATGTACAAGTAGGTTAATTGTTATTTTATTGAGTATGTATTGAATTGGTTAGTTTCACACGTAAGATTCTTGGTAGGTGGTAAGTTGATGATTGATTTGTTTATTAAATAAAATAAAATAAAATAAACAGAAAAGAAAAGAAAGAGAGATAGAGAAAGGTATGGGGAGCCACAATAACGTGAGTGCTCACAATCACGTGAGTGGTTGTTGAGAAACAAAATTTTATTATTATTTAATTAGAATTTTGAATTAAATGGTTGTCACCACGTGTACGGTAATGGTTTGCTTTTGAGTGATTGGTTAGTTGACAAGTACGTGATCCTATATTGATAAGGCTTAGTCTCCTATTTTGTTTCAAAAACAGTTTTCTCAACTTTATCTAAATACCCACTCCCACACGTTTTTTTATGAATATGACTACATGTGTATGGAATGAACCGCACGAGAATCGAGACACAAAAATATATTGGTGCACGCACACATTGTTAATAGAGGCAGAAAAAGAAAGGAGAAACGAACGTGATTTTTCTTTTGTCTTCATATTAAAGCAGTTCAACAAGGTAGGATATAGAGGTGCAGTGTATTTTTTTAAAATCCCCATTTAAATTTGTTTTCATGCTGATGAACTTTATACTCATGAAATTTAAAGTTATGATATGATATGAATGATATGGTCATTCCGGAACAACAATATGATATGAGCTTACCGAATTTTAAAGATATGAGACGGTATGATTTTCTGATACATGTTTTAAAATTATCATACGGGATCGCATCATTAATTTTATATCATACTGAGTATTTTTATGTACTCACCATTTTCCCTACTCCTCACAGATTAGAATGAGTCGTTGGTTGGCGGGCGATGCAGTGGAGTTGTGATGCCAGAAATTATGGAATTCAAAATAAATTAATTCTGAGTAACATGACTAGGAAATTTTATTTATTTATTTTCTTGCGTTATTTCAGTTTTATTTTCATGTTAAATTTGAAATTTAATATTTGGAACATGGTTCAGTTAATTATGTTTTCCATAGACTTTAGTTATTGTATAGATGGAACTAGAAAGATTTTCATGTAGAATGTTTGACATAATTTATTTAATTATGAAATAAAGGTTTTAGTAACAATTTTAAATCTTTAAATTTTGGGTCGTTACAGTGTGGTATCAGAGCATAGGTTTAATTTCCTGTAGACCCACGTGTATTCTCATAATCTTTTTTTTTTTTAAATAAATAAAAAAATTTTGGGACGTGAACAGTGACGTAATTGGAAATTGTACTGAAAATAAAAACAAATTTGTTTGGCATCCTACAGAAAGTATGAGTTCCATTTGTACAAATAAAATGCTTTTAAGGAATCAGGGACGTTATTGTTGGAAAATGCTGGATCATTTTATGCACAGGATACCCTTCTGCCATACTGCATGTTAAATTACGTTTCAGTTCATTGGAAAGGTGTGATATAGGGATGTAAACGAGCCGCCTCGCGAGCCTAAAGTTTCGGCTCGGGCTCGGCCCGGTTAAAATGACCGAGCTTTTTTGCGGGCTCGAGCCAGGCCGAGCTTTTAAAAAAGGCTCGACCCGAGCTTCTGCTCGGGCTTTTTACGGGCCGAGCCGGGCAGGCTCGTTTTCTCCCCAATTTTTTTTCCTCCTGCTGCCTTTAAAAGGCAGCAATTTTGCCTTAAATTTAAATTTTTTTTTTTTATTAAAAGGCTCGCGAGCTCACGGGCCGGCTCGGGCAAAGCCCGTGTCCCCAAAATGGGGCTCGGCCCGAGCTTAGGCTCAGGTCTACCGAGCCCCGAGCCGAGCCACGAGCGGCCCGAGCCGACGAGCCCGATTGCCATCCCTCATGTGATATGAGTAATGTAAATCCCCGAGTCCCGAATTTGAATGTGTAAATAATACAAACCTTGTGAACAGATTCAAGCTCTTTAAGTGCAGTTTGTGTTTTTGGGACCTTGAGCGTTCTCGGAGTAAATATTTCTCGAAGCCTTACAATGCCATTCTTGGAATAACTATGTGCAAACTACCAATTAAAGCAAAGTTATTTTACAAGTTTCACCAGTCAAAACATAACTAATTGGCTACAAGTAGGAATTTACCTGAGTCAGGCCCTGAGATGAAATGTCATCATCCATATCTACTGGACTGAGGATGAAAAATACTAATTAGTGCAGACATTATGAGGAAAAATACTAGTTTTTCGCTAGCTAACTAGAATTGTTCATTAAGAAAAGCGTCCTGCCATATTTGATCATAATATATGGGATTGTTAATTTGAAACAGTTTTGTAGAAGTGTTGCCAGAGTCTTCATTGTTCTGGAACCATCATTATAAGAACAGGATATATTATCATTTACCAGAAAAAGGAATTTAATAAAAAAATTATTGCAATTGAAGGCGAAAGCTTTATTCTTTATAAGGGGACAGAAATGCTACCTTATTACGAAGAGATGTTTATCATTCAAATTAAGTGGCAGTTCATCAATGGGCATAACGATCATAATTAAAAGTTAAAACAAATGGTGAAAAAGAGTATCAAAAATGGAAAACCAAAGGAGGAACCATGAGAGGTTCTAAAAGCAGAAGTCTCCCTAATTGAAAGAAAGGAACCGAACAGGAAAAAGTTGGCATACCAACATTTCTTCACAATCAGTGATGAAATAGTTTGCAGATAACTTGGCATTCTCCAGAAAATGTTCCTGGGAGCAAAAATTGGAAATGGGCGATCAGGAAGGGGGAAACAAAGAAAAGAAAAGAAACCGAAAGTAATTAAGGTCGATAATCTGAAGTCGTTTCAAGTGGCATGAACCGTTATCTCCAGCACATGTTAAAAATAATGACCGCTAATATACTGTACAAAATTGTAGTGTAAGAAGCAAAAGTATCATCTATATTAAGTTCCTTATGTTCTTGCGCATCTTGTGGTCTTACAGGACTTCAGCTAAGGAAATACCGCACAATACTAAACAATTTCAGCAGCATTCCCCTGAGGATGCTCCTGTTTGATTCCATATAGCTTGGTGTAGATTTTTTTAAAAAATAAATAAATAAATAAATAAAATAAAATTAAAAAAGAAAAGAAAAGAAAAGAAAAAAGGAAGAAACTAAGCAATTGTGAAATCTGAAATTGGGAATTCAGATCCAATGCCCCATAATTTCAAAATTCTAGTACTTCTTTGAGATTTGGAACCCTGTTTGGAGTATTTAAGATATATTCCATAAGATAGACACCACAAACAACAGATCCAATGAATAAACAGTTAATTCCTATAGATTTCAAAGATGACACTAAATTCATAAATGTTGTTAAGAACAGGACATGAACTTAGCCCTGGTTTTGGCCCCTATTTTTTGGAAATGAAAATGGATGGAATAGTGTTTTTATGAAAAATGTGTGGTTGAAAAAGAAGGAAAAGTTTTCAATTTACATGTAATATTATTTTATGGAAGAATGTGTGATTGAAAATAGGAAAGAGAAAAATGGAATGTAATTTAATGAGATTCAAACATGGGCTTATTATATGTTCCTGATGGTAGCATACAAGCAATAGATGGCATGATGTGGAGAATAGTCTCTCCTAAAATAACCAGTGTGCAAATAAACATCATGCTTGGCAAGTTTCCAGATAGAAGATACAAATTGTTTCCCCGTCCAAAATATCCAATAAGAACACATTGACCATATTGAGAGCTGGTGCATAACTGGTTAATTTCCAGCCTTCATTGTGAGTGTACTTAATAGGCTAAACCAATAACTAGATGAGTAGAACACCTGGATAAGTTCAGACAGAGAATTAAATTTGGCATCATGATGTCACCGAAATCTCTATCCAGAAACAAAAAATAGATCACGTATAAGTACCAATCCAGGATACATGCATATGTAGATAACACTTGAAAATTTATTGACTCGCCTAACCTCAGTACAGTGGGGAGGGAGGGAGGAGGAGAGAGAGAGAGAGAGAAACCTACCAATATCTGTTGCATACCAAGCATAGGATGGAGACGAGAATACATGAACAAAAGGTCAAAACTCGGAAAAAGTCCAGCTTGCTGCATCATAAACATGTCCTTCTTTAGGTAAAATTATCAAGAGAGTGCATTCAAGTTAAGAGAGACGCACCAACCAGCAATGAACTAATTACCTCTATAATGGGAGATGAGGAACTCAATGATGAATTAAGTAGAGGTAGATCTTCCGCATCTAGACACGTCACTTCACCAACAGGGAATTTAGATCTATACCTGCCTGCTCTTCCTACAAGAAAATCCACCAGTCATAAATCATCAATTTCCATAAGCTTTGTAAAGCTTGTCATTCCCAGAGAGAGTTAACTAAATATAAATAAAACTAGATATTGTACTAGTCTAAGACCATTAAACAATGCAACAAACAAAAACATAAACAAACAAAGCCTTGTTCCTGATAAATTTGAAAAAAAAAAAAGGGAAGAAGTCAGCTACACTATTCCTTTTTCTTACCCAATTAAGTTCATTGCTAGATCTAATCAAAGATCTAAAACGACAAGAATCGCAAATTCACTAATATACAATAAATATACCAGCGAGAATCGAATTCCCCCACACTTACTTTCTCCTTATACTTGTCACTCTTAGAGGTAACTAGTCCATGTCCTGTTGCGCCAACCTTATTCTCTCTCAATTATCATTTTCTATTTTATTTGTTTAATATTTTTATGAGGGCTGAAGTAGGGGAGTAAAAATGTATTTTTCATTATCAGTATAGGTACCCCTCTTTTGACACAGCGACACAACTACAATCAGAAGAGAAAAAAGTGAGGTAACATTTCTTTCTTCCTTTCTTCTTGCATTTTTGTACCTTGAGTACCACTACAATAATCTAGACATGAAAACAACATTAACCTTCAAATAATTTCCACCTAAGGATTGAGTATTTAAGATACAGAAGCTAAATAGTATGGATTCGGAAGGTAGCATAAGACTAATAGAACACGTCATGAAGAGAACAAGACAAATTGATTGAATTCATATTCAATCAGACTCTAAATTTCTAATTATCCTCTCAAAGATGCATGGTGAAACAGAATCAAGAACATTGAGATATGTTCTACAAATGAAGCATTTTGTGTAACAAGAATCCCGAGAACAAGTTGATGACTTACCTGCAATTTGTTTGATCTCCGAGACAGAAAGGTCCCGCATTTCCACACCATCAAATTTCTTCAAGGTTGAAAATATAATTCTAGATATGTCAAGGTTAAGACCCATCCCGATGGCATCACTAGCTACGAGAACATCTAACTCGCTGTTTTCATCATTGAACATTGTCGCCTGCAATCCTAAAGAATGTATTAATTCAGCTCATAGCAGGAATCAAAATGGCTTACATTCTAAAGAACAACATCAATTAAAGTGAACTAAGAATCCAAAATAATAGTACATGTTAAAGGATAAACCATAAGGAGATTAAATTCGATTGCACATTGAGAGACTGTGGAGTACAAGGAAAGAGCGTAATAATGGAAAGAGGACCCTTGCAATCAGAAACTCAATAAGAAAATAACCTTTAAAGAAAAACAAAAATATCTCATCTAAAAGAACTTTTACATCGATGTAAAATAAGTTCTATCTCTGACCAGAGAAAAATGAAGGTAAAGAGTACAAAACCTGTCTCGTTCAAGTCTCTGGAGGTAGTGAACCATAAACAACAGAACAGAGATGCTTTCCTCCATTTTCAATTTGTTTCTGTCAAAATCAAAAAAACAAGAGGTTCAATCAGGATGAGTAGAAATGAAAGTGATGATGCATAGTGAGAAGAAAAATTAAAATTAACTGAATGTGAATGGATCTGATCATATAATCTCAAATTCAAAAATATTCACCATATATGAACTTTCAAATGTAGGTCAAGCAAGTCTCAATTGCAACCATTAACCAGGTTGGCCACATAATTTCAAAAATTAACAGGAAGTTAAGCAGCTCAATAACAAAGCAGAAGTGTTTAAACTGAAAAATTAACAGGAAGTTAACAATAAGACGTATTCGTTTAAATTGTGATCAAAATGCCTTTTGCTTTCCTCAAACTATTTATATCCTCCCATCCCAAAATCTCTTATAGAAAGGAGGAAAAAACCCCTCCCAAAAGTAAAGATCAGAAAGAAACACACCCTTTCTAATGTAACGCCCACAGTTAAAAAGAAAGGATTTATGAAAGATAGCTATGTAACTATTCATATATTGAAAATAGCAACATAAAATGACATTTTCACATATATGATATAACTATAGCATATTGTATATTGCTTATTAAACAACATTACTAGAAAGGTCGTATGTATCTTTTGCAGGAACACAACTTTAAATGTCAAAATAATTACAAACTAATCTACAATCTCCACTTGTCACCTAGATGCATCATACTGCATCAAAATAACATCTACTGTCACAACATGGTCCAAATATAATACGTGCACTAATTTTTTTGAAATGACATCTTAAGCAATACTAGTTAAAATTTAAAAAGGCTGACAACTATGTAATGTCACCACCTCTGGAGTGGAATCAAAAGAAAGCTAAAATTTAGAAACCTTGACAATGTCGTCGGTCACTTTCAGAATTTCCTGAATTAGAGGAACTGCTGCTGCATCTCCACACAAATGCAATTCCTCAGCAGATATTCCTAATAAAGCTCGTGTAAATGAAAAACCCCTTGACCTACACCCTAACATCTGTTGGGGGAAAAAAAAGATACAGAGATTAGAGGAAGTAAATAACATGTATTCCACCAATGATGAAGCAGTTAAAAGTACAAATTTCCAAAAAGGTTAGCAGTATAAAATTATAAAAATGTCTCTAAAACTATGCACAAAACAAGACCATGATTTTGGTGCATCCAATTTTATTCCAATACCGTTCTCCTTCTTTATAATTCTTTTGAACTTCTTCCCAGAGAACAAAAGGCTTGGATATACAATAGAATTGATTTTAGACAAGGCACCTACATGAGAATTTGTCAACGGTCACAATAGGCGTACAACTTTTGGACAACCCACACCCCAGCCAAGGCGGGTTTTGAAAAATATTGTTTTCCACATAGTATGAACTAGCGTCATTTTGCAAAGCACTGTAGATCAGTACTCTACAACCTCAACTTTCATACAGCATATTGAACTAGCATCATTTTGCAAAGCACTGCAGATCAGTACTCTACAACCTCAACTTTTGCAGCTTATTTACCAGGACAAACGAAAAACAGTAATAACTGTCCATGACAAACTGATATTAAAGCGACTTTCTTGTCTTATACTAGATAATTATACATCATTGTTGCACCATTCCATGATAATCTGCTTTAACTAAGCACATTAAAAAGTCTGTTACAGAAAATCAGTAAAGAAAGCATGGATGACCAAAACATTTTTCAAAGATTCAAAATTTCAAGTTATATAATTCTGCCTAAATAAGATGATAGAGCAAAACAAATAAATGCATACTCTATTACATATAAAATAATCAATAAGGATAAATTTTTTAGCTTCTGTGTCTTCATGGACCAGAAATTTAAGCAATGTATGGTAATTTTAGAAACTTTAACTATTGTCAATGATGTGGCTTAAAACCTTTTCTCTACCAATTGGGAAAAATGGCTTCCTCCTCACTTCTGTTTCATTTATACCAAATAACAAAAATTAATTGAAACATCAAAGGAAGATGGAGCCAGTCATGTGCTATACACAGACCTGAATTTCGTCAACAACAGCACAAGCATAATCAGAATTCACATCAGCCATTTCTACAGTAACAGACTTATGTTTTGCACCATCAACTTCCTCCCTTTCTTGTCCGGTAATAAGATCACAAGGAACTTTAGCCTTATTCAAACGTTTTGCCACCTCCCATGCCAATAGTCTCAATGGCCCACAATAAATACCAGCAGCAAGTATTCATTGGTTTCTCAATTAAATATCAGGGTGTGCACCCAAAAGAAACAAACAGATTGTTGAGGATAATAATATGGAAATATTTTCATATGCAACATACCAGAACAACTTGACTCCAGCTGCTTCAATGCATGATATGTTTTACCACTATTTGTTGGACCAACATGTAAGATAATATTTCGTCTTTTTCTTCGAGCCTTTGGATACCAAGTGTGAGGGCGCCTAAAATTTAAAGCAAAATATGTACTGATTAAAGTAAGAACGGACTGTGAAAACCATTAACAATAAATTTAAAGAGCAAAAAACTTTATCTTAGTATCGTGAATCTTACGTAAGATCTGTAAAGTCAAATTTCATTGCTCTTGTGGAATCGCTGAGCTGCCTAAAGAATCGACACATGGCCAATGGAGTTCTAAACTTTGAGTCCCCAGAAACGCAACAAAACTCCAAATTAACTGAACAGCAGAAAGGGTGAAAGATGTATCATATATCAAACAACAGAATGGCTACAAAAGAAAGCTGTGCTCAGTGATACCTTTGTACTCTTAACAAAACACCCAAAAGAACAAAAAATTTACATTCAACACGCACTGACAACAAATATATATTGACATCTATGTGACGGATGTGACAGGGGCCTATGTACTTACAATTCCCTGACTAGCTACCAAAAACTTCACACCTACAAAAACAATTCCATCTTATGAAAATCATATGATCCACCTGCAACTTATTGCAAACAAAAATCATCATTCCTATAAAGGAATTGGGCTAGCCAAATCACATCTCTACTTGAGTTAGGCATACTAGCAAGCAGCGAGACAACCTATTGAAATCCCAGTAGAACTGGATAATTATAGAGTTAACCGTCGAATTAGATATTTAACTCTACCCCAATCTCATCCTATTAAAAGCATAAAGTAAAGAAAAAAATATGTATTCAGAGATGTTGAACGTGATGAGAAGTTGGTGGATTGTGGATACGGAATTCTTTAGGGGACCTGCATCAACAATACAAATATTGTTGTTGCCAGATTTCTCAAGGATACATGAAACACATTCCTAATCCCTAAGAAAATACATCATATAAATGAATGAGCATGACCTTTAAAGCCAGTTACGGAGCCAGATTACAGAAATCAAGGTCTCATACAGTTACACTTTATGTGCACAAAAATTCAAGAATTCAACAACACTGTCATGCCAAAAAATGCATAATGTCATGTAAGCATAGATTACCACTTCACCATTTCCATCAATCAATACAATCAATCATGCATCTGAGAGCACAAGCATCACATTCTACTGACGACAAAGCTTCATACTGTGCAACAGATATTCCATGCTGCTATCAAAATTTCCTCCTGATTTATGTTTAATCATACTTATTATCAGATATAAAATCAAATGCTAGCTGCTGTTATTCAACTGAAACTTACAATTTCTACAAAGGTCAACCACCACATCGTTATTAATTTTTATTCCTACATCATAATATGCCATAATAACCTGCATTTGATCGGTAAAATACTATTGATACCAAATGTGAAATTACTTATCATTGTCAATTTAGCTTCGAGTATTTAATCAACAAGACAAACATGATATGAGCCTCTTTGGTACATCTTTATATAAGAACTCGATAATAGAAAAATGGAATGTGAATGTCTATTTTTCTACTAAGCTAAAAGCCTAAAAGTTTCCACAACACAGAATACTTCATATGTCTAACAGTACATTCAACCTTAAAACATACAACTGTAATAGTATAGAATAAGATTCAGACAATTGGACAAAAGCACGCACAAAAACAAATCCAAATAATTGAAGCATCCTCAAAAAGACAGCGGAAAGAAACAATTTCAGGTTAATTAATAAGAAAAATAAAGCTAAGACCATGATAAAACCTGCACAGTCACTAGAATTTACCCCTTGGACCTATCAAAATTATGATTTCTATTTACAAATTCCTCAATTTCCACTAATTTTCAACAGAATCTTACATAGAATCATTCAAATTCCAGAAAACTGAGAGAGGTAAAAAATTGAAAAAGAAAACTTCGCACCTTCAAGCACCGTCGGAATAATGTATTCAGATATTTACTTTTTCCCAATTCCTTTTTATTATCAACCAAATTTTATTGCCGAGCATTTTAGTTAACAAGGGAAAAAGGAATAACGGAGTTTACCAAGACCACGCGGGGTGCTGAAGTGTGTTAGCTTTCGAAGAAAGATCAAAGACCCCATTTTTCCCCTCGTTTTTTGTTCTCAATTTCAGACAATTGAAGGTAAAATCAAGCGGAAATTGAAATCATACGAGAAAAGGGAACCAAAAATGATTAAGAAGAGAGAAGTGAATATCTAACTGTTTTTATTAATGGATTTTGTGGAGCTGAGTAATTTACGTATCTGTGTTCATGGCGCGTTTTCCGACCGCCGTTTCCGGTGTGCTCAAAACAAGTCTGGCATTTGCCTGTGTAATAGTCTTGGGTAAAAAGCACACCAGTCACTCAACTTTCAGTCAAATTTTATTTTAGTCATCCAACTTTTTTTCCCCCCAACTCATGTTACTCATCACTGATATTTCTAATCAATTATAGTGCATATTTGAGCAAAGCTTACTGATCAAACATAATTTTTAGTGAAATTCACAATTTACTTCACTTATATTCCAAACTTTTAGCACTTAGGCCCCGTTTGATTACACGAAATTTTCCATGGAACTTGGAATTCGAATTCCAACTTCCACTTTTGGCCTGTTTGATTGACAAAATTTTCCAGGGAATTGATTTTCCATGAATTTCTAGGTACAACACCTTAAAGCGTGATTTTCCAACTTTTTTTCCTAGGGGATAGGTGGTTTTTGGTTTTCCATCTTATTTTTATTTTTTATTTTTTGCTTTTTTTTTTTAATTGTTGGCAATGGGAACAAATTTTAGGAATAATTGTAAAAGAGGATATCCCTGAAATTGACAATTTCCACGTAAAACAAAGTCAAACGAACATCAAAAAATACTTTTACTTCAACATTTTCCACGTGAAAAATTTATACAATCAAACACAATAATTTACAATTTCCATGAAAACAATTTCTAGGTAATTCAATTCCCTGGAATTCATTTTCTTTCCATGTAATTTTCCTACTTGTAATCAAACGCACCCTTAGAGGCACTCTCAAACAAAGTGTTAGTACGATCATCAATAATAACTTTGTTATAAAAAATTATCTATTTTCATTAACTTTTATTTTATCTTTAGTACGATCATCGATAATAACTTGGAGATTATGGCTTTTCTCTACTAAAATCACTCCAAATTGATTATACAAACATTATAAGAATTTTTAGCTGTCTGATATTTGTGGAAATCCATAGTTTGATTTTTTTTTTTTTTAATCAAGGTTAGTTTCCTAATACGATTTACTTTAGATAAATTAATCCTAATGAAAATGTCAACTTTTATTTGAATGAAATTACTTGGAAACCCTTTTTCTTATGTTTATTTTCGATCACACATTTTTTAAAAAATAAATTATTTTACTCGTTTTTTCATAATTTTTCGCTACACGTTCTTTAGAAAATTAAAATGAAGTACTAAGCCCTTGTTTGGTCCCATTATATCTCAAATGCATTTTTCTCTCTTTCATTTTCAATTATACATTCTTAAATAAAATAATATTACAAGCAAATTGAAAAATTTTCATATATATTTTTTTACCACACTCTCTCCATTAAATCATTATTCCAAAAATACATTCTTGATTAAAAAAATAAAAATCTCAAGCATGTAAATTTTAAATCCAAATCAACGATATAGAAATTGCAAGTACATTACTTGCCATCTTAGCCAAATTTACAAATAGTGAACAATTAATTTCCACCGACTCAAATTATCAAAAACTGAACTGTGCTAGACGAGCATACATGGCCCTATCCAAGAAGATTTGTTCATCGGGACTTGTTATAATCTTCAATGAACTTAGTTGATGCTCAATCTCGTCTTTTTCTTGTCAAATCCATGTTTTTACTTTAATATTTTTTTAAAAAAAGACATGGATAATATAAACTTTTATATATTGTATAAAATTATAAAATTAGTAGTTAAAACTAAGAGAACAAAATTAATTTATAATCTCAAAAATGCGTACACATGAAAAATATAATTAGGAATAGACTTTCATATTTATTTTGTTCAAAAAAATCTTCACGTTTTGAAAACTTTTACATCTTTTGCAACTCGACTCATGAGTTCAACTAATGACCTGGCCAACTATTGCTTATTGAATTGGTACTGAGATTGAATATGATAACTATAATAAATAGTGCTCTTATTTAAATATTTAATTTTTAAGAAAAGGAATTAATACAGGACTATATTTAATTATTAATGATTACCTTATAATCTTTGTCCTCTGCCAAACTATTTTTTATTTTTAATTTTTTAAATCCCAATTAACTATGCAGTGTACGTCTGTATGAAATACATGATGTTTTTTATATTTGAACTTAAAATTCAATATTTAAAAATGTGGTACAAAATATCCTTTATTGATCAAATTTAAAGTTTAAACTGCCTTTTCTTTTGGTAATTACTCAAAACCATTGATGATTATCATTTTTTAAACATTGATTCAGTGCTCTTGACAAGCTTTCTTTCTTGAACAGAAGTCAAAGACCCATGCATTCTCATTCTTCATTTTAAGGATGTCCCATTGATACCGTCGACAAATCCAAGCAACTTGAACAACTCTCCGTTTGGAGAACCAATAGAAAGGACAAGTTAGCTTGATGACTTCTTGATCAAGAAAAAAGAAAGTCTCGACAACGAGAATCACGTACAATTCATTTGGGAAAGGTGTGACAAGTCAATCCAAGTGGTCGTCATAACATGTCCCATATTCATTAATTCATCATTCGTAGTTGCTTAATTACAAGAGATATACTTTATTCCAACATCAAATATTTTGCAAAAATTGCAATACTTTAAACAAGAGCACCACCTTTGACATACTCAGTAACTGCCAATGCAATCAAACCCAACATGGCAAACCTTCCATTCCACAACTCAGCATCAGACGAAAACACCCCATTCGATTTCGATTCTGCCCTAACCCCTTTGAACAGAGGAATCAAAGAAGCAGCACTTAGCAAAGCAGAAGTCACTATGAACCATTGAATTCCTCCATTTTGTATCTGTGCAAACACGTCCTGACCATTAGCAAGCTCGACACCAATGGCAGTGACGAACCCGATCATCGCGAGCCGACCGTTGATCCTCTCCGGTCCTGGCCCACCGAAGGCTAGTATGTCACCAAAGTTGGTACTAACCTGTCAATGTTAAAGAATAACTCAGAAGCCTGATAGACTAATGTTTGAGACTATAAGTAGTAAGTTAATCCCTAACCTTTGGTGGAGTTGCTGACTCCGGCTGCTCTTTCTGTTAAATTCAAAGTGAAAAAAATAATTACGTCAATAATTGTATATCAAATGTGTACTTGAAATTTATGCTTGAAACAAGAATTAGTTACCTTGGACATGCTGCTGACTCGAAAATCCACATTCCTCTTGAGACTTGGAACATAGGAGGGTACAGCAAACCGTTTCAGGGCAGTTTTGTTTGTAAGTCCCGTGGCTGGGCTTAGTGACATAACGCTTGATACGGCAGCCATGGTGTACGTTCGAGGGGCACGAGAAAATTCCGAAGTATACAAAAGTCAGTATCTAAGTAAAGGGAGAGTCGGAGTATTGA
This sequence comes from Olea europaea var. sylvestris, assembly GCF_002742605.1. Lineage (NCBI taxonomy): Eukaryota > Viridiplantae > Streptophyta > Magnoliopsida > Lamiales > Oleaceae > Olea > Olea europaea. The sequence goes on from NW_019231471.1 coordinate 218,677, forward strand.
TACTAAAGATTTCTTAGTATTTGACTTGAGAAGGAGATGTGGAGTGGAGGTTGGTTTTATAGTGCATGATAGCATGGGTATGTTTCATCTGCAGTCATTGATTTTTTAGCAAAAAATTTATTGCGTCACTAAACTTTGATTTGTTTCAATAGAGTTACTAAACGTCAATTTAGATTTAAGTTGAGTATTAAACTTAAATTTAATTTCAAGTGTGGCCTCTTTCAAACTGATGAAAATTGCTTAATTTGAAGTATTGGATCTTTTATGCAATTGCTGTGCGTCCGTGTATTAAATTTACCATGAGAGGAGACAAAAAGTGATGGATATTTCTACATCCACGTAATTTGATATGGCCCGTTAAAGATACAATGTCACGTGGGTTTGTAATGCCACACATATTTGACTTGGCCATAATATTGACAACAATTTCAAGTGAAAAAGTTGTGGCCTAGATGGTTCCATGTATGGTTAGGTGGACAATTTTAACATTATGCGGGTATAATATGACATTTTGTGGTCTTATCTTCTTGTATTTGCAATTTTGTTTTTTCAAAAGTCGTGACGAATATATGGAGAAGGATAATTCTGTTTGAACGGCCCATGCAAGTAACGTGGTCCTGTAGAGAATGGGAGCTTGTTTAGGAGTGATCTTTCATCCAAAAAAATTGATTTTTTGACCGTTATTTTACTATTTCAACTGTAAAATTTGACTTTTTCTCTTACATGTAGTTCCTACTTTTCTCCTAACTGTCACAAAATCACTCCCAAACGGGGCATGGGTATAATTTTTTGAGGAGTACGGATAGCCTCGCGTGTCATCTCTTTAATTGTGTCAAATGTGACGTATGTTCTCTCATATATCTCGCTCTTGAAATTGTGACTTATGATAATTGCAGTGTCTCCAAAATATATCCGTCACATATATGTGACCAATGGTGAATTAGGATTTCAAGAAATGAATATGGTTGAAATGTGAAACACAAGGATCTTGCTCTATCATTTGAAATGAAGAAGGTGAATTTGAGTGAAGTTATTCACAATAAGAATGAATTTTCTCTCATCAAATTTGAGTAAATATAATAAAATTATAAAATCCGAATTTCAAAAAATAACCTTATGATAATAATTCTTGAATTATGGATTCGTGAAAATGAAAAATGAAAATAAATAAACATCGAAATTATTGTCCCTACTACAACTTTATAGCTTCTCCATTATATATCTATAGTATATAATATATTAAATATCACATCAAGTGGGAATATTTTTTAAAATAATTTTAACCCCATTAAATCAATTATTTCAATAATAACTTACTACTCGCTTTTCAATATGTAATAAATACCATAAAATCATTGTCATGTATGAACCTCGCATTATTAATTCTCAATTAATTATTATTCACATTAATCTAGACCTAATGAATCTTAACTCGATGAATTTTCTACATGATAGATGAATTTATTTCATTCATGTACTTAAAAAATATAAGGAAAGCTACTATATTTAATATGTTGCCATTAATGAATATTTGTAATTGATAGCCACAATACTTAATAGTGATTTTGGTTATATGAGATGAGAGACATCTCACATTGAGCGGTATCAATTTTTATTGAGTATCATTGAGTATAGTTGACAACCTCCCTTGAGTCTCAAGTGTAATGAAACTAAGCGGATTGATGTTTTTCCGGTATTTATTTGAGAATTTTTT
>NW_019231471.1:221521-228418 GCF_002742605.1 Olea europaea var. sylvestris
TTAAAATTACATGTTCTCTGTTCGAGAGTTTTTGATTCGGTCCTTTTGCTATATGTCTTTTCTCCCTTTTATACTCCATGGATGATCTCTTTGTGATCAACCGCCTAAAAACTGTTTGATCGTTCTACAACTGCCCACTTTCCTCGTAATGGCCAACTTGTCATGAAACTGCCTTTTTTAACTGCTGCCATTACTCTTCGTCGTCCAACCGTTTTTGATTGAATTCTTTGAATCGTGGAATGTGATAGGGCTGCTTTAATAACTGCTTTGATAACTGCACTTCTTGATAACCACAACACTTTATGTTTGCTAAGACCTTGGGCGACTTGAAGGTTTGGGCGAGAATAGAGTAACAGCTCTGGGCGACTGCATGACACTCCATTCGCTCAGATTCTGGGCGACTTGCAAACTTGGGCGATGGCGTTACCGCGTTCTTGGGCCTCCCTATTTGGGCCTTCGTCTTGAATTGTTTGATTGGGCTTCGTTCTTTGGGCTATTTGATTTGGGGACCCTCCAATTGGGCTTCATTCCTTGGGCCGTTCGATTTGGGCTGAATTTTTATGTGTCAACACTAGGGTTTATAAAAATTAATGAAAAGCAGAGTAGTAAAAATGTATCAATTGATTAGTGAAGTGTTGCTTTCCGTTTTTAAGTTGATAGAGACCTCAGCCAATTAACATTGGCTTTCACCTATTCAGAAATAACATTTTTAAGAAATGAAATAAAAAAGAGAAAATCAATTAAAACTGCCCAATTGCCTGCTCAATTTGGTCTAATTTTTCCTTCATTCTTTTTTCCTTGGTGTTCTAGTTATGAAAGTAGAATAACATGATAATGGGAAATATTCAAACTTCTTATAAGATCTACACCTTGTAGAAGAATTTAATCAATACAAAACATGGGCTATGAAAGTAGAATAATAATGATAATCGGACATGTAAAGGCAGGATCACACGATATTAAATTCAAGAAATAAGAAAACCTTAATCGAACAGAAGTAAAATTGCAGGAAATTAAAAATGAACACAAATGAATTATTTCGGCCTAAGCCCCGGAGGTTCGGCGACTACTTCTAACGCCTACATCCCCCGTTGAGCATCCAAAGATTTGGATTATGCTCGGTTGCATTTAACAGCCCAAAATGACAACAAATGTTACATATTGTTCAGAGAGATGAAAATGAGACTTATCTCTCAAGTATAGTTATGGATCTAAGAGATTCACTCAGATCTCAGCCATCAGACCCTTCGAACACCACCACAAGGTTACAACAGAGAAATCACTCAGATTTCTTCACTATTCACATAGAATATTACAGATCGAAGAAAGATCTCACTATACTATACATAAAATCAGAGATTTAAGCATGAAACACTCAAGGAAATAATCATCTCCCAGATCGCCAACTTTTTCTCTCTGAAAACCCTAGAGACAAAAGTGAAAATGAATATTGAAAGTCAGACGTTCCAGAAGGCTCCGGATTTTTTAATGAAGGGCAGATAAACCGACTCCATCTAACGTCCAGAGTTAGTCCACGTGTTGCCCATCCAATAAGTTGTCACCACTTATTAAGTCGTGTTTCATATAAACACGATTTTGTCACAAGTCAAATTTTGAAAGCACCAATTGAAGAGAACAGGTTTCGATTCCAACAATCTCCACCTTGCTGCCAGAATTTGAACTATTAGTGCAGCCAGGAGCATGATCTTATGTCTTTTTCATTTGCTTCAAGTACCTGTACATAAATCACAAAGAATCAACAGATAAAAGTTTCAAACAGTTTAAAAATTTGTTTAAAGGAATTACTTTTGTACCCATATCAGATGGATTAAACTGAGTAGAAAACATTTCAATCTTAATTTCACCTTTTGAAATTATATGTCTTATATAATGATATTTGACATCAATATGTTTCAATCTATCATGAAACATGAGATTTTTACTTAGGTGAATAGCACTTTGGTTATCAGAAAACAGCACAATGTGATTATTATCAAAACTCATTTCAGACAATAAATCATTCAACCAAATCCCTTCTTTATATAAGAACTCGATAATAGAAAAATGGAATATGAATGTCTATTTTTCTACTAAGCTAAAAGCCTAAAAGTTTCCACAACACAATACTTCATATGTCAGAATACTTCATATGTCTAACAATAAATTCAACCTTAAAACATACAACTGTAATAGTGTAGAATAAGATTCAGACAATTGGACAAAAGCACAAAAACAAATCCAAATAATGACTTCGATTGAAGCATCCTCAAACAGACAGTGGAAAGAAACAATTTCAGGTTATGATTTCTACCTTGGACCTATCAAAATTATGATTTCTAATTTACAAATTCCTCAATTTCGACTCATTTTCAACAGAATCTTACATAGAAGCATTCAAATTCCAGAAAACTGAGAGAGGTAAAAAATTGAAAAATATGTATTCAGAGATGTCGAACGTGATGAGAAGTTGGTGGATTGTGGATACGGAATTCTTTAGGGGACCTGCATCAACAATACAAATATTGTTGTTGCCAGATTTCTCAAGGATACATGAAACACGTTCCTAATCCCTAAGAAAATACATCATATAAATGAATGAGCATGACCTTTAAAGCCAGTTACGGAGCCAGATTACAGAAATCAAGGTCTCATACAGTTACACTTTATGTGCACGAAAATTCAAGAATTCAACAACACTGTCATGCCAAAAAAATGCATAATGTCATGTAAGCATAGATTACCACTTCACCATTTCCATCAAGCAATACAATCAATCATGCATCTGAGAGCACAAGCATCACATTCTACTGACGACTAAGCTTCATACTGTGCAACAGATATTCCATGCTGCTATCAAAATTTCCTCCTGATTTATGTTTAATCATACTTATTATCAGATATAAAATCAAATGCTAGCTGCTGTTATTCAACTGAAACTTACAATTTCTACAAAGGTCAACCACCACATCGTTATTAATTTTTATTCCTACATCATAATATGCCATAATAACCTGCATTTGATCGGTAAAATACTATTGATACCAAATGTGAAATTACTTATCATTGTCAATTTAGCTTCGAGTATTTAATCAACAAGACAAACATGATATGAGCCTCTTTGGTACATCTTTATATAAGAACTCGATAATAGAAAAATGGAATATGAATGTCTATTTTTCTACTAAGCTAAAAGCCTAAAAGTTTCCACAACACAGAATACTTCATATGTCTAACAGTACATTCAACCTTAAAACATACAACTGTAATAGTATAGAATAAGATTCAGACAATCGGACAAAAGCACAAAAACAAATCCAAATAATTGAAGCATCCTCAAAAAGACAGTGGAAAGAAACAATTTCAGGTTAATTAATAAGAAAAATAAAGCTAAGACCATGATAAAACCTGCACAGTCACTAGAATTTACCCCTTGGACCTATCAAAATTATGATTTCTATTTACAAATTCCTCAATTTCGACTAATTTTCAACAGAATCTTACATAGAATCATTCAAATTCCAGAAAACTGAGAGAGGTAAAAAATTGAAAAAGAAAACTTCGCACCTTCAAGCACCGTCGGAATAATGTATTCAGATATTTACTTTTTCCCAATTCCTTTTTATTATCAACCAAATTTTATTGCCGAGCATTTTAGTTAACAAGGGAAAAAGGAATAACGGAGTTTACCAAGACCACGCGGGGTGCTGAAGTGTGTTAGCTTTCGAAGAAAGATCAAAGACCCCATTTTTCCCCTCGTTTTTTGTTCTCAATTTCAGACAATTGAAGGTAAAATCAAGCGGAAATTGAAATCATACGAGAAAAGGGAACCAAAAATGATTAAGAAGAGAGAAGTGAATATCTAACTGTTTTTATTAATGGATTTTGTGGAGCTGAGTAATTTACGTATCTGTGTTCATGGCGCGTTTTCCGACCGCCGTTTCCGGTGTGCTCAAAACAAGTCTGGCATTTGCCTGTGTAATAATCTTGGGTAAAAAGCACACCAGTCACTCAACTTTCAGTCAAATTTTATTTTAGTCATCCAACTTTTTTCCCCCCTAACTCATGTTACTCATCACTGATATTTCTAATCAATTATAGTGCATATTTGAGCAAAGCTTACTGATCAAACATAATTTTTAGTGAAATTCACAATTTACTTCACTTATATTCCAAACTTTTAGCACTTAGAGGCACTCTCAAACAAAGTGTTAGTACGATCATCGATAATAACTTTGTTATAAAAAATTATCTATTTTCATTAACTTTTATTTTATCTTTAGTACGATCATCGATAATAACTTGGAGATTATGGCTTTTCTCTACTAAAATCACTCCAAATTGATTATACAAACATTATAAGAATTTTTAGCTGTCTGGTATTTGTGGAAATCCATAGTTTGATTTTTTTTTTTTTAATCAAGGTTAGTTTCCTAATACGAGTTACTTTAGATAAATTAATCCTAATGAAAATGTCAACTTTTATTTGAATGAAATTACTTGGAAACCCTTTTTCTTATGTTTATTTTCGATCACACATTTTTTAAAAAATAAATTACTTTACTCGTTTTTTCATAATTTTTCGCTACACATTCTTTAGAAAATTAAAATGAAGTACTAAGCCCTTGTTTGGTCCCGTTATATTTCAAATGCATTTTTCTCTCTTTCATTTTCAATTATACATTCTTAAATAAAATAATATTACAAGCAAATTGAAAAATTTTCATATATATTTTTTTACCACACTCTCTCCATTAAATCATTATTCCAAAAATACATTCTTGATTAAAAAAATAAAAATCTCAAGCATGCTGTAAATTTTAAATCCAAATCAACGATATAGAACTTGCAAGTACATTACTTGCCATCTCAGCCAAATTTACAAATAGTGAACAATTAATTTCCACCGACTCAAATTATCAAAAACTGAACTGTGCTAGACGAGCCTACATGGCCCTATCCAAGAAGATTTGTTCATCGGGACTTGTTATAATCTTCAATGAACTTAGTTGACGCTCAATCTCGTCTTTTTCTTGTCAAATCCATGTTTTTACTTTAATATTTTTTTTAAAAAAAGACATGGATAATATAAACTTTTATATATTATATAAAATTATAAAATTAGTAGTTAAAACTAAGAGAACAAAATTAATTTATAATCTCAAAAATGCGTACACATGAAAAATATAATTAGGAATAGACTTTCATATTTATTTTGTTCAAAAAAATCTTCACGCTTTGAAAACTTTTACATCTCTTGCAACTCGACTCGTGAGTTCAACTAATGACCTGGCCAACTATTGCTTATTGAATTGGTACTGAGATTGAATACGATAGCTATAATAAATAGTGCTCTTATTTAAATATTTAATTTTTAAGAAAAGGAATTAATACAGGACTATATTGAATTATTAATGATTTCCTTATAATCTTTGTCCTCTGCCAAACTATTTTTATTTTTAATTTTTTAAATCCCAATTAACTATGCAGTGTACGTCTGTATGAAATACATGATGTTTTTTATATTTGAACTTAAAATTCAATATTTAAAAATGTGGTACAAAATATCCTTTATTGACCAAATTTAAAGTTTAAACTGCCTTTTCTTTTGGTAATTACTCAAAACCATTGATGATTATCATTTTTTAAACATTGATTCAGTGCTCTTGACAAGCTTTCTTTCTTGAACAGAAGTCAAAGACCCACCCATGCATTCTCATTCTTCATTTTAAGGATGTCCCATTGATACCATCGACAAATCCAAGCAACTTGAACAACTCTCCGTTTGGAGAACCAATAGAAAGGACAAGTTAGCTTGACGACTTCTTGATCAAAGAAAAAGAAAGTCTCGACAACGAGAATCACGTACAATTCATTTGGGAAAGGTGTGACAAGTCAATCCAAGTGGTCGTCATAACATGTCCCATATTCATTAATTCATCATTCGTAGTTGCTTAATTACAAGAGATTATACTTTATTCCAACATCAAATATTTTGCAAAAATTGCAATACTTTAAACAAGAGCACCACCTTTGACATACTCAGTTACTGCCAATGCAATCAAACCCAACATGGCAAACCTTCCATTCCACAACTCAGCATCAGACGAAAACACCCCATTCGATTTCGATTCTGCCCTAACCCCTTTGAACAGAGGAATCAAAGAAGCAGCACTTAGCAAAGCAGAAGTCACTATGAACCATTGAATTCCTCCATTTTGTATCTGTGCAAACACGTCCTGACCGTTAGCAAGCTCGACACCAATGGCCGTGACAAACCCGATCATCGCTAGCCGACCGTTGATCCTCTCCGGTCCTGGCCCACCGAAGGCTAGTATGTCACCAAAGTTGGTACTAACCTGTCAATGTTAAAGAATAACTCAGAAACCTGATCGACTAGTGTTTCAGACTATAAGTTGTAAGTTAATCCCCAACCTTTGGTGGAGCTGCTGACTCTGGCTGCTCTTTCTGTTAAATTCAAAGTGAAAAAAATAATTACGTCAATAATTGTATATCAAATGTGTACTTGAAATTTATGCTTGAAACAAGAATTAGTTACCTTGGACATGCTGCTGACTCGAAAATCCACATTCCTCTTGAGACTTGGAACATAGGAGGGTACAACAAACCGTTTCAGGGCAGTTTTGTTTGTAAGTCCCGTGGCTGGGCTTAGTGACATAACGCTTGATACGGCAGCCATGGTGTACGTTCGAGGGGCACGAGAAAATTACGAAGTATACAAAAGTCAGTATCTAAGTAAAGGGAGAGTCGGAGTATTGATACTAAAGATTTCTTAGTATTTGACTTGAGAAGGAGTTGTGGAGTGGAGGTTGGTTTTATAGTGCATGATAGCATGGGTATGTTTCATCTGCAGTCATTGATTTTTTAGCAAAAAATTTA
>NW_019231472.1:0-2873 GCF_002742605.1 Olea europaea var. sylvestris
AAATCCCTCGTACGTCACGACGAAGTCTTAAGTTCAATCCAAAATGGTCGCTACATTTCCAAAAAGTACTTATGGGCCCGAAAAGGACACCGTGTGGAAAAGTTATGCTGAATTCTTCGTACGCCGACTCTCCAAGCGTTCCAAATATGCAAGTGCTCATTCTTTCGAAAAATGGCCGAAATCCCTCGTACGTCACGACGAAGTCTTAAGTTCAATCCAAAACGGTCGCTACATTTCCAAAAAGTACTTATGGGCCCGAAACGGACACCATGGACAAAAGTTAAACTCAATTTTTCGTACGCCGACTCTCCAAGCGTTCCAAATATCCAAGAGCTCATTCTTTCAAAAAATCACTAAAATCCCTCATACGTCACGATGAAGTTGTGAGTTCAATCCAAAACGGTCGCTACATTTCCAAAAAGTACTTATGGGCCCGAAACGGACACCGTTGACAAAAGTTACGCTCAATTCTTCGTACGCCGCCTCTCCAAGCATTCCAAATATCCAAGTGCTCATTCTTTCGAAAAATCGCTAAACTCCCTCATATGTCACGACGAAGTTGTGAGTTCAATCGAAAACGGTCGCTACATTTCCAAAAAGTACTTATGGGCCCGAAACGGACACCGTGTGCAAAAGTTACGCTCAATTCTCCGTACGCCGACTATCCAAGCGTTCTAAATATGCAAGTGCTCATTCTTTTCAAAAATTGCTAAAATCCCTCATACGTCACGATGAAGTTTTGAGTTCAATCCAAAACGGTCGCTACACGTCCAAAAAGTACTTATGGGCCCGAAACGGACACCGTGGACAAAAGTTACGCTCAATTCATCGTACGCCGACTCTCCAAGCATTCCAAATATGCAAGTGCTCATTCTTTCGAAAAATGGCCGAAATCTCTCATACGTCACGACAAAGTCTTAAGTTCAATCCAAAACAGTCGCTACATTTCCAAAAGTACTTATGGGCCCGAAACGGACACCGTGTGCAAAAGTTATGCTCAATTCTTCGTACGCCGACTATCCAAGCGTGCCAAATATGCAAGTGCTCATTCTTTCGAAAATGGCTAAAATCCCTCATACGTCACGACGAAGTTGTGAGCTCAATCCAAAACGGTCACTACATTTTCAAAAAGTACTTATGGGCCCGAAACGGACACCGTGTGCAAAAGTTATGCTCAATTCTTCGTACGCCGACTATCCAAGCGTTCCAAATATGCAAGTGCTCATTCTTTCGAAAAATTGCTAAAATCCCTCATACGTCACGACGAAGTTGTGAGCTCAATCCAAAACGGTCACTACATTTTCAAAAAGTACTTATGGGCCCGAAACGGACACCGTGGACAAAAGTTGTGCTCAATTCTTCGTACGCCGACTCTCCAAGCATTCCAAATATGCAAATGCTCATTCTTTCAAAAAATGGCCAAAATCCCGCATACGTCACGACGAAGTCTTAAGTTCAATCCAAAACGGTCGCTACATTTTCAAAAAGTACTTTTGGGCCCGAAACGGACACTGTGTGCAAAAGTTACGCTCAATTCTTCGTCCGTCGACTCTCCAAGCGTTCGAAATATGCAAGTGCTCATTCTTTCGAAAATGGCTAAAATCCCTCATACGTCACGACGAAGTGGTGAGTTCATTCCAAAACGATCGCTACATTTCCAAAAAGTACTTATGGGCCCGAAATTGACACCGTGTGCAAAAGTTACGCTCAATTCTTCGTCCGTCGACTCTCCAAGCGTTCGAAATATGCAAGTGCTCATTCTTTCGAAAATGGCTAAAATCCCTCATACGTCACGACGAAGTGGTGAGTTCATTCCAAAACGATCGCTACATTTCCAAAAAGTACTTATGGGCCCGAAACGGACACCGTGTACAAAAGTTACGCTCAATTCTCCGTACGCCGACTATCCAAGCGTTCCAAATATGCAAGTGCTCATTCTTTCGAAAAATTGATAAAATCCCTTATACGTCACGACGAAGTTGTGAGTTCAATCCAAAACGGTCGCTACATTTTCAAAAAGTACTTATGGGCCCAAACAGACACCGTGGACAAAAGTTACGCTCAATTCTTCGTACGCCGACTCTCCAAGCATTCCAAATATGTAAGTGCTCATTCTTTCGAAAAATGGTCGAAATCCCTCATACGTCACGACGAAGTGGTGAGTTCAATCCAAAACGGTCGCTACATATCCAAAAAGTAGTTATGGGCTCGAAACGGACACCGTGTGTAAAAGTTACGTTGAATTCTTCGTACCCCGACTCTCCAAGCGTTCCAAATATGCAAGTGCTCATTCTTTCGAAAAATGGCCGAAATCCCTCATAAGTCACGATGAAGTTGTGAGTTCAATCCAAAACACTCGCTACATTTAAAAAAAGTACTTATGGACCCGAAACGGACATCGTGTGCAAATGTTACGCTCAATTCTTCGTACGCCGACTCTCCAAGCGTTCCAAATATGCAAGTGCTCATTTTTTCGAAAAATGGCTAAAATCCCTCATACGTCACGATGAAATCTTAAGTTCAATCAAAAACGGTCGCTACGTTTCCAAAAAGTACTTATGGGCCAGAAACGGACACCACGTACAAAAGTTACGCTCAATTCTCCGTACGCCAACTATCCAAGCGTTCCAAATATGCAAGTGCTCATTCTTTCAAAAAATCGCTAAAATCCCTCATACGTCACGACGAAGTTGTGAGGTCAATCCAAAACGGTCGCAACATATCCAAAAAGTACTTATGGGCCCGAAACGGACACCGTGGACAAAAGTTACGTTCAATTCTTCGTACGCCTACTCTCCAAGCATTCCAAATATGCAAGTGCTCATTCTTTCAAAAAATGGCCGAAATCCCTCATACGTCACGACGAAGTCTTA
>NW_019231473.1:0-2873 GCF_002742605.1 Olea europaea var. sylvestris
TCGCGCCGGCGGCAGTTTCGCCATCTTTAGCGACTGTGTCGGAATGGGCTCAAATTTGACAGGTTGATTGGAAACAAAAATCGAGCCGGGGGCAATTTCTTCATTTTTCGCGACTGTGTCGGAATGGGCTCAAATTTGACAGGTTTATCGGGAACAAAAATCGCGCCGGGAGTAATTTCGTCATTTTTCTCGACTGTGTCGAAATTGGCTGAAATTTGGCAGTTTGATCGGAAATAAAAATCGCGCCGGAGTCAATTTCTTCATTTTTCTCGACTGTGTCGGAATGGGCTCAAATTTGACAGGTCGATCGGGAACAAAAATCGTGCCGGGTGTAATTTCATCATCATTCTTCGCGACTGTATCGGAACTGGCTAAAATTTGACTTGTTGACCGGAAACAAAAATCGCGCTGGGGCCAATTTCGTCATTTTTCTCGACTGGGTCGGAATTGGCTGAAATTTGGCAGTTTGATCTGAAATAAAAATCGCGCCAGTGGCAATTTTGTCGTTTTTCTCGACTTTGTCGGAATGGGGCAAAATTTGAGAGGTTGATCGGAAACAAAAACTGCGCCGGGGTAATTTCGTCATTTTTCGCGACTGTGTCGGAATTTGCTAAAATTTGACTGGTTGATCGGAAACAAAAACCGCGCAGGGGGCAATTTCGTCATTTTTCTCGACTTTGTCGGAATTGTCTGAAGTTTGGCAGTTTGATCGGAAATAAAAATTGCGCCGGCGGTAATTTCGTCATTTTGCTCGACTGTGTCTGAATGGCCTCAAATTTGACAGGTTTATCGGGAACAAAAACCGCGCCAGGTTTAATTTCGTTATTTTTCGCGACTGTGTCGGAGTTGGCTAAAATTTGACTGGTTGATCGGAAACAAAAACAGCGCCGTGGGCAATTTCGTCATTTTTCTCGACTGTGTCAGAATTGGCTGAAATTTGGTAGTTTGATCGGAAATAAAAATCAGGCCGGCGGCAATTTCGTCATTTTTCTCGACTGTGTCGGAATGGGCTCAAATTTGACAGGTTGATCGGAAACAAAAATCGCGCCAGGGGCAATTTCGCCATTTTTCGCGACTGTGTCGGAATGGGCTTAAATTTGACAGGTTAATCGGAAACAAAAAACGCGCCGGGGGCAATTTCGTCATTTTTCGCGACTGTGTCGGATTTGGCTACAATTTGACTGGTTGATCTTTTCTCGACTGTGTCGGAATGGGCTCAAATTTGACAGGTTGATCGGGAAAAAAAATCGCGCCGGGTGTAAATTCGTCATTTTTCGTGATTGTGTCGGAATTGGCTAAAATTTGAATGGTTGATCAGAAACATGAATCGCGCTGGGGGCAATTCCGTCATTTTTCTCGACTGTGACGGAATGGGCTCAAATTTGACAGGTTTATCGGGAACAAAAACCGCGTCGGGTGTAATTTCGTTATTTTTCGTGACTGTGTCGGAATTGGCTGAAATTTGACTTATTGATCGGAAACAAAAACAGTGCCGGGGGCAATTTCGTCATTTTTCTCAACAGTGTCGAAATGGCCTCAAATTTGACAGGTTGATCGGAAACAAAAATCGCGTCGGGGGCAATTTCGTCATTTTTCGCGACGATATTGGAATGGGCCGAAATTTGACAGGTTGATCGAAAACAAAAATCGCGCCGGGGGCAATTTCGTCATTTTTCGCGACGATATTGGAATGGGCCGAAATTTGACAGGTTGATCGAAAACAAAAATCGCGCCGGGGGCAATTTCGTCATTTTTCGCGACGATATTGGAATGGGCCGAAATTTGACAGGTTGATCGAAAACAAAAATCGCGCCGGGGGCAATTTCGTCATTTTTCGCGACGATATTGGAATGGGCCGAAATTTGACAGGTTGATCGAAAACAAAAATCGCGCCGGGGGCAATTTCGTCATTTTTCTCAACAGTGTCGAAATGGCCTCAAATTTGACAGGTTGATCGGGAACAAAAATCGCGTCGGGGCAATTTCGTCATTTTTCGCTACTGTGTCGGAATGGACTCAAATTTGACTGGTTGATCGGGAACAAAAACCGCGCCGGGTGTAATTTCGTTACTTTTCGCGACTGTGTCGGAACTGTTAAAATTTGACTTGTTGATCGGAAACAAAAATCGCGCCGCGGACAATTTCGTCGTTTTTCTCGACCGTGTCGGAATTGGCTGAAATTTGGGAGTTTGATCGGAAATAAAAATCGCGCCGGCGGCTATTTCGTCATTTTTCTCGACTGTGTCGGAATGGGCTAATATTTGACAGGTTGACCGGGAACAAAAATCGCGCCGGGTGTAATTTCGTCATTTTTTCCGACTGTGTCGGAATTGCCTAAAATTTGACTGGTTGATCGGAAACAAAATTCCGGTTGCAATTTCGTCATTTTTCTCGACTGTGTCGGAATTGGCTGAAATTTGGCAGTTTGATCGGAAATAAAAATGGCGTCGGCGGCAATTTCGTCATTTTTCTCGACTGTGTCGGAATGGGCTCAAATTTGACAGGTTTATGGGGAACAAAAACCGCGCCGGGTTTAATTCCTTCATTTTTCGCGACTGTGTCGGAATTGGCTAAAATTTGACTTGTTGACTGGAAACAAAAATCGCGTCGGGGGCAATTTCGTTATTTTTCTCGACTGGGTCGGAATTGGCTGAAATTTAACAGTTTGATCTGAAATAAAAATCGCGCCAGGGGTAATTTTGTCATTTTACTCGACTCTGTCGGAATGGGCTCAAATTTGGCTGGTTGATCGGAAAAAAAACTGCGCCGGGGCAATTTCTTCATTTTTCGAGACCGTGTCGGAATTGGCTGAAATTTGGGAGTTTGATCGGAAATAAAAATCGCGCCGGCGGCTATTTCGTCATTTTTCTCGAC
>NW_019231474.1:0-2872 GCF_002742605.1 Olea europaea var. sylvestris
CAAAGTTCAATCGGTAAGAACCTTGCTACATGTACACTATGGTGTACACACGTTAGTTTAAACTTTGCCACGTGACATTACCCCGTTGGACAGTGTAAATTTCAAATAGTTTTCCCATCCAATTGACACTTGACAATGCATGTGTCAATCAACGCGTCAAAAATCTGTGTACAAATAGCAAAGTGTAATCGGTATGAACCTCGCGACATGTACACTACGGTGTACACTTTAGTTTACACTTTGCCACATTACATTACCCTATTGGACCGTTGAAATTTCAAATAGTTTTCCCATCCAATTGACACTTGACAACAATGCATGTGCCAAACAACGTGTCAAAAATTAGTGTACAAATAGCAAAGTTCAATCTGTGAGAACCTTGCTACATGTACACTATGGTGCACACACTTTAGTAAACACTTTTCCATGTGACATATCCTTGTTGGATAGTTTAAATTTCAAATAGTTATTCCATCCAATTGACACTTGACAACAATTTAAGTGTCAAACAACGATTCAAAAATCAGTGTTCAAATAGCAAACTTAAATCAGTGAGAACCTTGCTACATGTACACTATGGTGTACACACTTTAGTTTACACTTTACCACAGGACATTATCCCGTTGGACAGTTTAAGTTTGAAATAGTTTTTCCATCCAATTGACACTTGACAAAAATGCAGGGGCCAATCAACGTGTTAAAAGTCAGTGTACAAATCGCGAAGTTCAATCGGTAAGAGGCTTGCTATTTGTACACTATGGTATACACTTTAGTTTACACTTTGCCACATGATATTAAGTTTAAATTTCAAATAGCATTCCAATCCAATTGACATTTGACAACAATACAAGTATCAAACAACGTGTTAAAAATCAGTGTACAAATAACAAACTTCAATCGGTAAGAACCTTGCTTCATGTACATTATGGTGTATACTTCAGTTTACACTAAACCACGTGACATATCACCATTGGATAGTTTAAATTTCAAACAGTTTTCCAATCCAATTGACACTTGACAACAATGCAAGTGTCAAACAACATGCCAAAAATCACTGTACAAATAACTAAGTTGACTCAGTAAGGACCTTGCTACATGTTCACTATGATGTACACTTTAGTTTACACTATTCCATGTGACATTACCCTGTTGGACAGTTTCAATTTCAAACAGTTTTCCCATCAAATTGACACTTGACAACAATGCAAGTGTCAAATAATGTGTCGAAAATCAGTGTACAAATAGTAAAGTTCAATCGGTAAAAACCTTGCTACATGTATACTATGGTGTACACACTTTAGTTTACACTTTGCCACATGAAATTACCCTATTGGATAGTTTAAATTTCAACCAATTTTACCATCCAATTGACACTTGAAAAAAATGCAAGTGTGAAACAACGTGTCAAAAATCAGTGTACAAATTACAAAGTTCATTCGGTAAGAACCTTGCGACATGTACACTATAGTGTACACTTTAGTTTACACTTTGCCACGTGACATTACCCTGTTGGACAGTTTAAATTTCAAACAATTTTCTCACCCAATAAATAGTTTACAACCATGCAAGTGTCAAACAACGTGTCAAAAATCAGTGTACAAATAGCAAAGTTCAATTGGTAAGAACATTGCTACATGTACACTATGGTGTACACACTTTAGTTTACATTTGCTACTAGACATTACCCTATTGGATAGTTTAAATTTTGAATAGTTTTCCCATCCAATGGACACTTGGCAACAATGCAAGTGTCAAACAACGTGTTAAAAATCAGCGCACAAATAGCAAAGTTCAATCGGTAAGGACCTTGCTACTTGTGCACTATAGTGTATAGTTTAGTTTAAACTTTGCCACGTGACATTACCCGGTCGGATCGTTTAAATTTCAAATAGTTTTGCCATCTAATTGACACTTGACAACAATGCATTTGTCAAACAACATGTCAAAAATCAGTGTACAAATAGCGAAGTTCAATCGGTGAGAACCTTGCTACATGTACATTATGTTGTACAAACTTTAGTTTACACTTTGCCACATGACAATATCCCGTTGGACAGTTTAAATTTCAAACAGTTTTCTCATCCAATTGACACTTGACAACAATTCAAGTGTCAAACAACGTGTCAAAAATTAGTGTACAAATAGCAAATTACAATCGGTAAGAACCTTGCTACATGTACACTATGATGTACACACTTTAGTTTACATTTTGCTACTCGACATTACCCGATTGAACAGTTTAAATTTCAAATAGTTTTCCCATCCAATTGACACTTGACAACAATGCAAGTGTCAAACAGCGTGTTAAAAATCAGCATACAAATAGCAAAGTTCAATCGGTTAGGACCTTGCTACATGTATACTATAGTTTACACTTTAGTTTACACTTTGCCACGTGACATTATCATGTTGGAATGTTTAAATTTCAAATAGTTTTCCCATCCAATTGGCACTTTACAACATTGTATATGTCATAAAGTGTGTCAAAAATCAGTATACAAATAACAAAGTTCAATCGGTGAGAACCTTGCTAAACGTACACTATGGTGTAAACACTTTAGTTTACACTTTGCCACGTCATATTACCGTGTTGGACCATTTAAATTTCAAACAATTTTACCATCCAATTGACACTTGACAAGAATGCATGTGTCAAACAAAGTGTCAAAAATCAAGGTACAAATAGCAAAGTTCAATTGGTGAGAACCTTGCTACATGTACACTGTGGTATACACACATTAGTTTAAACTTTGACACGTGACATTACCCTATTGGATAGTTTAAATTTTAAACAATTTTCCCATCCAATTGACACTTGACAACAATGCAAGTGTCAAACAACGTGTCAAAAATTAGTGTACAAATAGCAAAG
>NW_019231475.1:0-2871 GCF_002742605.1 Olea europaea var. sylvestris
TATATATATATATATTTCAATCATATATTTTCAAAACATCACTATTTAAAGAACCTATTTTAAAAAAGAGGCCGGGTCTATATCAAGAGCAAGAAACTTGATTGTTTTGTGTAAAATATTTTATTGTATGAATGTATGGTGAAAAATGATCATGTATCATATAATTTAAAATTTTAAAGAATGACATACAGGGGCCAAAATAAAAAATTAACTATTTTGATTTTGATTAACAAAAAGTAAATTAATTTGAATTTACTTATGATAATTTTTTAATCTTAGCCAAACATGATCAAATCAATTGTAGGTACATAATCATTTCTATAGGTCCACCTGCTTATCCATCAACTATTGTCTCCCTGCAACGAACTAGCAGGCAGGCTGGCTGCATTTGAGGCAGCATTATCACTCTTTACCTCAATAATATCACAAATACTTTATTTTATAAAAGTTATATTTTGGCCCCCCATTCAGAAATCAAAATTTTAATTTTAATTTAAGTTAAAATCAATAATTAATTTTAATAACACATTTCATAATATTGACTTTGATTTATACTAAAATCAAATGTATATATATGACTAAAGAAGCATTAGCCAAGAAGTTGTATACTTAAGCTTCTAAGCATAATTTATTGAAGCTAGCTTGTTTGATACCCATTTTCGTCTTTCCAATCACATATTTTTCAATAAAATAATATTACATTAGATTAAAAAAAAATCATTCATTTTTTGTCACACATTTTTCATTAATCTACTATTTCAAAACACATTCTGTACAAAAATGGGGGATCAAATATGTAAAGACTAAAGTATATTAAGCTCCTGTTTGACGTGGATTAAAGTTAGATTTTTAATAAATTTTGATATAAATTAATAAAATATATGATTCAAAAGTTAGAATTTCATAAAATATTTAATTAAAATTAATTATTGACTTTAATTTAAATTTTAATTCATATAGAAGTGTTAAAAGTTCAATTTTTTTGCTAATAACAAATAAATATTTATATCAACTAGTGGATGAGAATTTAAGGATAAGACCGAACCACTTTATCATTATAGGCAGAATATTCAATTCAATCCCATGTCAACTTTTCATTCATTTGTCTAGTAAACACACACAGACACGCGCAAGAATGATCCAATAAACTGTATAGATCTCATCTTCCTCATCGCCGTTGATCATTTTCTTGAATGCCCTTTCGATCTCATAAATATTTCTTTGATTTGGGCATATCTATATTTTACAGGGCAGGGTTTCAATATATCTATATCTATAGATTTTTATTTTTTGAAAATGCCTACAAGGGTCGCGAACAAGAGTGGAGTTGAAGGTGAAGACTGCATGCATAAGATGTCTAGTGTCGAATCGCCGGCAGTTTACGACGGAGATCGGCTGTTTCCGGTAGCGAAAAAGGTGGGTTTTAAGGATGTTGAGAAGAGAGAGAAAGAAGAAAAGAGATTTGATTCTCAAAATTCTGCTTCCGAATCATCGTCTATAGGAAAAAACAGTGATATTTCTGAGAAATCATCGGATAATCTTGACGAAGAGGTTCAGAGTTCATTTAAAGGGCCCTTGGACGCCATGGATGCCTTGGAGGAGGCTTTACCAATACGGTTAATATTTTATTTTTCATTTTAATTTATTTTTTATTTCATGTTTACCTTATTCTCGTCGAAATTATTTTGATTTTTCTTATATTCCTTCCGACTGATTTGATCTTTGACTTTATGTCCAATCAGATTTTGGGTTCTTTAATGTTTTTATTTTCCTTGTAATAAAAGAAACAAAATAATATGATATTGTTGGTACTTGTACAGGTATGCCTTGGCTACATTGGATTCTTTTTGTAAAAATAACGATGAACAAATCGATTAGGAAAGAAAAGAAAATTCATGTATTCTACTTAGTTTTAATAATTATTACATCAAGTTGAAATACAAATGAAATTTGGATAATCGTGCTTCGATTGTATTGAGAATAAGAATTTGTCGTTGTAATATGAAGTTTGAGTACTGCATATCAAATATGCATTGAATGCTGATAAAGTTGATAATATTTTGTTTTTAGGAGGGGCATTTCAAGATTCTACAATGGAAAATCCAAGTCCTTCGCAAGTTTGGCGGATGCATCGTCGTCGTCCATAAAAAATCTCTCGAAACCCGAGAATGCATACACAAGGAAACGAAGAAACCTTCTCGTCTGTAGTATCGCTAGCTGGGATGTCAAGAATAGAAGCCCCCTTTCGAGGAGTAACGGAGGTGGGGTTTCTAAGAGAAATGCCAACTCGAGTCGAACCACATTGGCCTTGGCCGTTGCCATGAGCAATTCCGGAAGTGACAAGCATCCCACCGAATGCAACTCTTCAGGATCATCCTCGTCGTCTTCTCCTCGGAAGGATTTCCCGGTGTGGCGATCCTTCTCATTGGCCGATTTGCAACAGAGCGTGACTACTACAACCACATGTACTTCTTCAGATCAAGTAGCTATGAATCCTTAATACTAACTAAACACATTGACATACAACCTAATTTTGATCCGATGATGATCAACTGATGTGACTTTCAACACAGTCTTGCTACTAGGATGTCCCAAAATTGATTTTTCAATGTCTCTGTAAGTGAAATCTACTAATAATATTTTTCTTTGTCGATGCTTCATTTTGATAATTCAACTACACTTTGTTTTAACTTATCCTTTTTCTTAAGTCAATGTATTCATCTCCGACGGTTGAACCAATGAAATATCTTAGGTAATGTTGGATATTGGTTAAATAAATCGAGAATTGAAATCGATTAAAGTTCGTATCGACTTCGGCCAAATACTCAAAAGCTCGACTCAATCCGTTTAGGCAAAATTGTTTGTCACTTC
>NW_019231476.1:0-2130 GCF_002742605.1 Olea europaea var. sylvestris
AATGGGCTAAAATTTGACAGGTTGATCGGAAACAAAAAATCGCGCCAGGGGCAATTTCGTCATTTTTCCCGACTGTGTAGGAACGGACTAAAATTTGACGGGTTGATCGGAAATAAAAATCGCGCAGGTGGCAATTTCGTCATTTTTCGCGACTGTGTCGGAATGAGGTCAAATTTGACTGGTTGATCGGGAACAAAAAACGCGCCGAGTGTAATTTCGTCATTTTTCGCGACTGTGTCGGAATGAGGTCAAATTTGACTGGTTGATCGGGAACAAAAAACGCGCCGAGTGTAATTTCGTCATTTTTCGCGACTGTGTCGGAATGAGGTCAAATTTGACTGGTTGATCGGGAACAAAAAACGCGCCGAGTGTAATTTCGTCATTTTTCGCGACTGTGTCGGAATGAGGTCAAATTTGACTGGTTGATCGGGAACAAAAAACGCGCCGAGTGTAATTTCGTCATTTTTCGCGACTGTGTCGGAATTGGCTAAAATTTGACTGGTTGATCGGAAACAAAAATTGCGTTGAGTGCAATTTCGTCATTTTTCTCGACTGTGTCGGAATGGCCTAAAATTTGACCGGTTGATCGGAAACAAAAATCGTGCCTGGGGCAATTTCGTCATTTTTCACGACTGTGTCGGAATGGCCTCAAATTTGACAGGCTGATCGGGAACAATAATCGCGCCGGCTGTAATTTCGTCATTTTTCGCGACTTTGTCGGAATTGGCTAAAATTTGACTGGTTGATCGGAAACAAAAATTGCGTTGAGTGCAATTTCGTCATTTTTCTCGACTGTGTCGGAATTGACTGAAATTTGACAGGTTTATCTGGAACAAAAACCGCCCCGGGTGTAATTTCGTCATTTTTCGCGACAGTGTCGAAATTTGCTGAAATTTGACTTGTTGATCGGAAACAAAAACTGTGCCGGGGGCAATTTCATCATTTTTCGCGATGGTGTCGGAATGGGCTCAAATTTGACAGGTTTATCGAGAACAAAAATCGCGCCAGGTGTAATTTCGTCATTTTTCGCGACTGTGTCGAAATGGGCTCAAATTTGACTTGTTGATAGGAAACAGAAATCGCGCCGGGGGTAATTTCGTCATTTTCCGCGACCGTGTCCGAATTGGCTAAAATTTGACTGGTTGATCGAAAACAAAAATCGCGCCGGGGGCAATTTCGTCATTTTTCGCGACTGTGTCGAAATGGGCTCAAATTTGACTTGTTGATAGGAAACAGAAATCGCGCCGGGTGTAATTTCGTCATTTTTCGCGACTGTGTCGAAATGGGCTCAAATTTGACTTGTTGATAGGAAACAGAAATCGCGCCGGGTGTAATTTCGTCATTTTCCGCGACCGTGTCCGAATTGGCTAAAATTTGACTGGTTGATCGAAAACAAAAATCGCGCCGGGGGCAATTTCGTCATTTTTCTCGACTGAGTCAGAATTGGCTGAAATTTGGCAGTTTCATCGGAAATAAAAATCGCGCCGACGGCAATTTCGTCATTTTTCGCCCCTGTGTAGGAATGGGCTCAAATTTGACAGGTTGATCGGAAACAAAAATAGCGCCGGGTGTAATTTCGTCATTTTTCGCGACTGTGTCGGAATCGGCTAAAATTTGACTGGTTGATCAGATACAAAAATCGCGCTGGGGGTAATTTCGTCATTTTTCTCGACTGTGTCGGAACGGGCTCAAATTTGATCGGTTGATCGGAAACAAAAATCGCGCCGGGGGCAATTTCGTCATTTCTCTCGACTGCGTCGGAATGGGCCCAAATTTGACAGGTTTATCGGGAACAAAAATCACGCCGGGGGCAATTTCATCATTTTTCACGATTGTGTCGGAATGTGATCAAATTTGACTTGTTGATAGGAACCAAAAATCGCGCCGGGTGTAATTTCGTCATTTTTCGCGACTGTGTCGGACTTGGCTAAAATTTGACTGGTTGATCGAAATCAAATATCGCACCGCGGGCAATTTCGTCATTTTTCTCGACTGTGTCGGAATTGGGCGAAATTTGACAGGTCTATCGGGAACAAAAATAGCGCCGGGTGTAATTTCGTCATTTTTCGCGACAGTGTCGGAATTGGCTGAAATTTCACTTGTTGATCGGAAACAAAAACCGCGACGGGG
>NW_019231476.1:2475-2871 GCF_002742605.1 Olea europaea var. sylvestris
CCCGGGTGTAATTTCGTCATTTTTCGCGACAGTGTCGGAATTTACTTAAATTTGACTTGTTGATCGGAAACAAAAATCGTGCCGGGGGCAATTTCGTCATTTTTCTGTACTGTGTCGGAATTGGCTGAAATTTGGCAGTTTGATCGGAAATAAAAATCGCGCCGGAGACAATTTCGTCATTTTTCTCGACTGTGTCGGAATAGGCTCAAATTTGACAGGTTTATCGGGAACAAAAATCGCACCGGATGTAATTTCGTAATTTTTTTCGCGACTGTGTCGGAATTGACTAAAATTTGACTTGTTGATCGGAAATAAAAATCGTGCCTAGGGCAATTTTCTCATTTTTCTCGACTGTGTCGGAATTGGCTGAAATTTGGCAGTTTGACCGGAAATAGA
>NW_019231477.1:0-2871 GCF_002742605.1 Olea europaea var. sylvestris
CTCAATTCTTCGTACGTCGACAATCCAGGCGTTTAAAATATGCAAGTGCTCATTCTTTCGAAAAATGGCCGAAATTCCTCGTACGTCACGACGAAGTTTTGAGTTCAATCCAAATTGGTCGCTACATTTCCAAAAAGTTTTTATGGTCTAAAACGGACACCTGGTGCAATAGTTACGCTCAATTCATCATACGCCGACAATCCAAGCGTTCCAAATATGCAAGTGCTCATTCTTTCGAAAAATGGCCAAAATCCCTCATACGTCACGACGAAGTTGTGAGTTAAATCCAAAACGGTTGCTACATTTCCAAAAAGGACTTACGGGCCCAAAACGGACACCGGGTGCAAAAGTTACGCTCAATTCTTCCTACGTCGCCAATCAAAGCGTTCCAAATATGCAAGTGCTCACACTTTCAAAAAATGACCGAAATCCCTCATACGTCACGACGAAGTGGTAAGTTCAATCCAAAACGGTCGCTACATTTCCAACAAGTACTTACGGGCCCAAAACGGACACCGTGTGCAAAAGTTACGCTCAATTCTTCGTATGCCGACAATCCAAGCATTCCAAATATGCAAGTGCTTATTCTTTCGAAAAAAGGCCGAAATCCCTCATACGTCACGGCGAAGTGGAGAGTTCAATCCAAAACGGTCGCTACATTACCAAAAAGTACTTATGGGCCGAAAACGGACACCGTGTGCAAAAGTTACGCTCAATTCTTCGTATGCCGACAATCCAAGCATTCCAAATATGCAAGTGCTTATTCTTTCGAAAAAAGGCCGAAATCCCTCATACGTCACGGCGAAGTGGAGAGTTCAATCCAAAACGGTCGCTACATTACCAAAAAGTACTTATGGGCCGAAAACGGACACCGTGTGCAAAAGTTACGCTCAATTCCTCGTATGCCGACAATCCAAGCGTTCCAAATATGCAAGTGCTCACACTTTCGAAAAATTGCCGAAATCCCTCATACGTCACGGCGAAGTGGAGAGTTCAATCCAAAACGGTCGCTACATTTCCAAAAAGTTCTTACGGGCCCAAAACGGACACCGTGTGCAAAAGTTACGCTCAATTCTTCGTATGCCGACAATCCAAATGTTCCAAATAGGCAAGTACTCACACTTTTGAAAAATGGCCAAAATCCCTCATACGTCACGACGAAGTGGTGAGTTCAATCCAAAACGGTCGCTACATTTTCGAGAAGTACTTACGGGCCAAAAATGGACACCGTGTGCAAAAGTTACGCTCAATTCTTCGTACCCCGACAATCCAAGCGTTCCAAATATGCAAGTGCTCACACTTTCAAAAAATTGCCGAAATCCCTCAGACGTCACGACAAAGTGGTGAGTTCAATCAAAAACGGTCGCTACATTTCCAAAAAGGACTTGCGGGCCCAAAACGGACACTTGGTGCAAAAGTTACGCTCAATTCTTCGTACACCGACAATCCAAGCGTTCCAAATAAGCAAGTGCTCACACTTTCGAAAAATGACTGAAATCCCTCATACGTCACGACGAAGTGGTGAGTTCAATCCAAAACGGTCGCTACATTTCCAAAAAGTACATACGGGCCCAAAACGGACGTCGTGTGCAAAAGTTGCGCTCAATTCTTCGCATGCCGACAATCCAAACGTTCTAAATATGCAAGTGCTCACACTTTCGAAAAATGGCCAAAATCCCTCATACGGCTCGACGAAGTGGTGAGTTCAATCCCAAACGGTTGCTACATTTCCAAAAAGTACTTATGGTCCAAAACGAACCCCGGGTGCAAAAGTTGCGCTCAATTCTTCGTACGTCGACAATCCAGGCGTTCCAAATATGCACGTGCTCATTCTTTCGAAAAATGGCCGAAATCCCTCATACGTCATGACGAAGTGGTGAGTTAAATCCATAACGGTCGCTACATTTCCAAAAAGTACTTACGGGCCCAAAACGGACACCGTGTGCAAAAGTTACCCTCAATTCTTCGTACGCCGACAATCCAAGCGTTCCAAATATGCAAGTGCGTACACTTTCAAAAAATGACCGAAATCCCTCATACGTCATGACGAAGTGGTGAGTTCAATCCAAAACGGTCGCTACACTTCCAAAAAGTACATACGGGCCCAAAACGGATACCGTGCGCAAAAGTTACGCTCAATTCTTCGTACGCCGACAATCCAAGCGTTCCAAATATGCAAGTGCTCACACTTTCAAAAAATGGCTGAAATCCCTCATACGGCACGACGAAGTGGTGAGTTCAATCCAAAACGGTCGCTACATTTTCAAAAAGTACTTACGGGCCCAAAACGGACACCGTGTGCAAAAGTTACGCTCAATTCCTCGTACGCCGACAATCCAAGAGTTCCAAATATGCAAGTGCTCACACTTTTGAAAAATGGCCGAAATCCCTCATACGTCACGACGAAGTGGTGAGTTCAATCCAAAACGGTCGCTACATTTCCAAAAAGTACATACGGGCCCAAAACGGACACCGGGTGGAGAAGTTGCGCTCAATTCTTCGTACGTCGACAATCCAGGCATTCCAAATATGCAAGTGCTCGGACTTTTGAAAAATGAACGAAATCCCTCATACGTCACGACAAAGTGGTGAGTTCAATCAAAAACAGTCGCTACATTTCCAAAAAGTACTTACGGGCCCAAAACGGACACCGTGTGCAAAAGTTACGCTCAATTCCTCTTACGCCGACAATCCAAGCGTTCCAAATATGCAAGTGCTCACACTTTTGAAAAATGGCCAAAATCCATCATACGTCACGACGAAGTTGTGAGTTAAATCCAAAACGGTTGCTACATTTCCAAAAAGTACTTATGGTCCCAAAACGAACACCGGGTGGAGAAGTTGCGCTCAATTCTTCGTACGTCGACAATC
>NW_019231478.1:0-440 GCF_002742605.1 Olea europaea var. sylvestris
TGCACACGTTGTCCGTTTTGGGCCCATAAGTACTTTTTGGAAATGCAGCGACCGTTTTGGATTGAACTCACAACTTCGTCGTAACGTATGAAGGATTTGGGCCATTTTTCGACAGAATGAGCACTTGCATATTTGGAACGCTTGGAGAGTCGGCGAGAGAAGAATTGAGCGTAACTTTTGCACACGTTGTCCGTTTTAGGCCCATAAGTAGTTTTTGAAAATAGAGCGTCCGTTTTGGATTGAACTCACAACTTCGTCGTGACGTATGAGGGATTTCGGCCATTTTTCAAAAGAATGAGCACTTGCATATTTGGAACGCTTGGAGAGTCGGCGTAAGAAGAATTGAGCGTAACTTTTGCACACGTTGTCCGTTTTGGGCCCATAAGTACTTTTTGGAAATGAAGCGACCGTTTTGGATTGAACTCACCACTTCGTCGTGA
>NW_019231478.1:612-1290 GCF_002742605.1 Olea europaea var. sylvestris
ATGTAGCGACCGTTTTGGATTGAACTCACAACTTCGTCGTGACGTATGAAGGATTTAGGCCATTTTTCAAAAGAATGAGCACTTGCATATTTGGAACGCTTGGAGAGTCGGCGTAAGAAGAATTGAGCGTAACTTTTGCACACGTTGTCCGTTTTGGGCCCATAAGTACTTTTTGGAAATATAGCGTCCGTTTTGGATTGAACTCACCACTTCATCGTGACGTATGAGGGACTTCGGCTATTTTTTGAATGAATGAGCACTTGCGTATTTGGAACGCTTGCATTGTCGGCGTTCGAAGAATTGAGCAAAACTGTTGTACACGTTGTCCGTTTTGGGCCCATAAGTACTTTTTGGAAATGTAGCGACCGTTTTGGATTGAACTCACAACTTCGTCGTGACGTATGAAGGATTTAGGCCATTTTTCGATAGAATGGGCACTTGGACATTTGGAACGCTTGGAGAGTCAGCGAAAGAAGAATTGAGCGTAACTTTTGCACACGTTGTCCGTTTTGGGCCCATAAGTACTTTTTGGAAATATAGCGTCCGTTTTGGATTGAACTCACAACTTCGTCGTGACGTATGAGGGATTTCGGCCATTTTTCAAAAGAATGAGCACTTGCATATTTGGAACGCTTGGAGAGTCGGCGTAAGAAGAATTGAGCGTAACTTTTGCACACG
>NW_019231478.1:1577-2442 GCF_002742605.1 Olea europaea var. sylvestris
CGTGACGTATGAGCGATTTCGGCCATTTTTCAAAAGAATGAGCACTTGCATATTTGGAATGCTTGGAGAGTCAGCGTAGGAAGAATTGAGCGCAATTTTTGTACACGTTGTCCGTTTTGGGTCCATAAGTACTTTTTGGAAATATTGCACCCGTTTTGGATTGAACTCACCACTTCATCGTGACGTATGAGGGACTTCGGCTATTTTTTGAATGAATGAGCACTTGCGTATTTGGAACGCTTGATTTGTCGGCGTTCGAAGAATTGAGCATAACTTTTGCACACGTTGTCCGTTTTGGGCCCATAAGTACTTTTTGGAAATGTAGCGACCATTTTGGATTGAACTCACAACTTCGTCGTAACGTATGAAGGATTTTGGCCATTTTTCGATAGAATGAGCGCTTGCATATTTGGAATACTTGGAGAGTCGGCGAAAGAAGAATTTAGCGTAACTTTTGCACACGTTGTCCGTTTTGGGCCCATAAGTACTTTTTGGAAATGTAGTGACCGTTTTGGATTGAACTCACAACTTCGTCGTAACGTATGAAGGATTTTGGCCATTTCTCGATAGAATGAGCACTTACATATTTGGAACGCATGGAGAGTCGGCGAAAGAAGAATTGAGAGTAACTTTTGCACACGTTGTCCGTTTTGGGCCCATAAGTACTTTTTGGAAATATAGCGTCCGTTTTGGATTGAACTCACAACTTCGTCGTGACGTATGAGGGATTTCGGCCATTTTTCGAAAGAATGAGCACTTGCATATTTGGAACGCTTGGAGAGTCGGCGTAAGAAGAGTTGAGCGTAACTTTTGCACACGTTGTCCGTTTTGGGCCCATAAGTACTTTTTGGAAATGTAGCGACCG
>NW_019231478.1:2561-2870 GCF_002742605.1 Olea europaea var. sylvestris
AGCACTTGCATATTTGGAACGGTTGGAGAGTCGATGTAACAAGAATTGAGCGTAACTTTTGCACACGGTGTCCGTGTTGGGCCCATAAGTCCTTTTTGGAAATGTAGCGGCCGTTTTGGATTGAACTCACAACTTCGTCGTAACGTACGAAGGATTTTGGCCATTTTTCGATAGAATGAGCACTTGCATATTTGGAACGCTTGGAGAGTCGTCGAAAGAAGAATTTAGGGTAACTTTTGCACACGTTGTCCGTTTTGGGCCCATAAGTACTTTTTGGAAATATAGCGTCCGTTTTGGATTGAACTCACC
>NW_019231479.1:0-973 GCF_002742605.1 Olea europaea var. sylvestris
AAGAAGATGAGGGAAATGAGTACAGATATGAGAAACTTGAGGGTAAGCTTGATTACTGTGACCTAATCTATAATCTTTGACTTACCGGATCTGATCTGTGACGTGTTGTGACTTCTGTTGTGATCTGTACCGTTGTGTTTCAGTAATATTTGTACAATATTATATAGAATTACATGACATGCAATTTCATCTGTGTCCTACTTTTTAATTACGTGACTTGTTATGCCTATAACTTGAGTCTATATCTGTAGGTTTCACCTATTAATCAAGCAATGTTCTCAGTTAGCGGTGAAAGTTCCTCTTTCGTTGTTGATATAAAAAACCGGACATGCACATGTAGGATGCTTCAAGTTGATCAACTACCTTGTCCACATGCTTTGGCTGTGTTTGCGAGTATGAAGATGGATCCATATGAATACTGCTCCTACTACTACACAAGTGAAGCGTTCAGAAATACATATCAAGAAACCATTTTTTCGGTAGGAAATCCAGCTGAATGGACAGTGCCAAATGATGTCCATGACATAGTTGTAATTGCACCTAATCAAAAGCGAAGTTGTGGAAGGCCTACTGAGAAGAGATTCAGAGCAGCGTAGAGGAAAACATAACCGTCAAATGTGGTGAAAGTGGTTACAATCGTAGAACATGCAGCAGCTTAGTTCCGTTGAGTCAAAGCAACAAGAATGAAGAGAGGAAGAGGATGAAGACTGGAAATGCACATTGATAAAAATTTTATAATTCCATTATTTTTTTCATTCATTGATTTTTTGTAAACGTAGAATGCAAAACATTGGATGACACAAATTAATGATCTGTGATCATTCTACAATAACATGTGACTAGTATGCGTTAACTATGATCATTATTAATGACATGTGACCAGAATGCAGTGACTTGTGACCAATATAAATGATCTGTGACCAGAATTCAGTGACATGTGACCCCTGTGCAATCAACTGTGAATATATGAAAT
>NW_019231479.1:2126-2870 GCF_002742605.1 Olea europaea var. sylvestris
GGAAGCATGCTGACAAAGGGTTCAATTCCAGTACGGACTTTGATATCATTGTATGTCTTCCTAGACGAATTCAATAAACGCAACGTATGTGCCTTTATGTCCAACACTCCAAGCATCCAATGTGCTTTGTTGGTAGGTAGAAGTGGGATAAACACAAGGTCAATTTCAGCCCATGGAGTGCTCAATGGAATTCGCGCACCGGTAATATAGTTAATCAGTCTATCATCTGTGACAAGAACATTTGCATCATCCTTGAAACTAGGATACATGTGCTTTAGGTTGGCCTAGAACAACGAGTCCGTTGTGGTAGCTACAAACTTGAAATCTCTCGCACTTCTTGCCAGTTGACGTATATAATAGAAGCACACGTCCATATGCTATAGAGATGAAAGTACAATAAACAATTTAGAAACCATGTATACACCAGAAAACACGATGCAATAAGCTGTTAATTTGATGTGTGACTCGGCTAGAATGTGACCACTACAATCTGTAGTTAGTGACCACTCCATAACTGAACTGGACGTAATAAAGACATGTGTGCTATACTGATGCACTTGCAGATAGGTGTTCTCATGTGCAGTGCGGATTGTGACCTACTGTTCGTGTGATTTGTGACCCAGGCATCAGCTATGACCTACTGTTCGTGTGATCTGTGACCACGCATCATCTATGACCTACTGCTCGTGTGATCTGTGACCCATGCTCTGTGTGACTAGTATACAAAAAACTGTGACTAATGTG
>NW_019231480.1:0-2870 GCF_002742605.1 Olea europaea var. sylvestris
CAATTGGATATATTGCAGCCAATTTCCAAATTGATGTTACAGAGAATAATAGAAAAGTCCCAATAGTGACAAAATCATGGATCGGACATAGAAGAGCACTTGGAATTAAAGTCATATACAACATTGCTAAAAATTTATTTGATAAAAATTTTTTGTGCTTATGCCAATATGAAAATTGGATGCTGGTATTCAATGGAGGATATGTAAAATCAGAAATTTTAAAGGACTATATTACAAGATTTGTTATACATCAATTTCCAAGATGTCTTACCACTATAAAAGAATCTTGCCAGCTAAGAGAGTGCCCCAACTACATGTAAAGAAATGAAAGAAGAAGACAAAGCACCTTTTGACAAAGGTGTATGAAAGACAATAATACTACATGTAAAGACATTGAACATAAAGAGCAATAATAGAAAAAGATGCTCTTTGGATAAAAAAATTTGAACCAACATGTGAAGATGTAGGCCCAAGGAAGAAAAATAAAAAGGCAAGAGTACCTTTGCTGATGTAATCAATGATGTAATAGAGTCTCAAAAACTTGTATAAATAGAGACATTACTATAGAGGAAGATCATCTCATCCTATCTTGAATTCTCGAGTTGTAAACACTAGCCTATTCCCAGTTTAAAAACTAGTTTTTCTGGAAATCCCTTGTACCAAATTAAAGTCTTGTATCAATCCGAATAGAAATAAAATTTCAATATTTTGATATCAATATAAGTTTCTAAATATTTTTCCCATAGATTCTTGAAAGATCAAATAGAAAGTTTCATTCTTATTTTAACAAAAAGAGAGTTTTCCTTAACAGAAGTTTAGAGTTTTATTCTTTAGAAGTTGATACAGTGAGAGCAAGTACTTGAAACAGTAACAATTCCGTGAAGGCTGGAGGCCGTTGAAGGAAGCAGTTTACAGATTCAGAGCTCGAAGGTCACTCGATTCTAAGAATACAGGTCTAGATAGGGTTGGCAACGGCTCGATTATAGGTCGGTTCGGCCAAAACCATAACTGCACCACCAATTTTTTGACCATACCATAACCACATCATAACCACGTAAATCGGTTCAGTTCGTATCTCGATTAGGCATAGTTCAGTTCGATTAATAACCACGAAAATAAATTATTTTTTATAGGTTCATCCGTCAAATTGATATAAAACAATTTATGAAAAAAGTCAATGAAAACAAAAATTCAATATTCCAAATGAAAATGAAAACATTATCAAACAATATTTCAAACGAAAATGCAAACATTATCCCAATTTTCAATTGTAAAATACAAATTTAACAAACAATATTATAAATATAACAATACTAAACTTTTCCTTCATTCTTAATTGTTATGCATTGAAATTACTTGATTCATTTTTCCCCACAAGTCTTATTAGCATAGATCAACACTCAAAGTTGATTTCTATATAGTAAATAAGAAATGTAAGTAGAGAATACAACGATACTACCTATTCTAGAATGGTCTTAACTAAGATTTAAATAAAAAAATGTACCTCTTCGTCAGCTTCTTTCTCATTAAACGTTGCACAAGCTCTAAAGTATGATGAAGAAGTAAATTTTTTTTTACACACAATAGAAAAAAATTAATAATAAAAGGAGTCGTGCATGAGTTTGTGGTTTGTGAAGAGTAAGGTTTACATTTATATACTGTCATACTAATGCTATTGTTATGGGGTAATGGTAAGTGGGTTGGCCAGCTGAATCATGTAGATGTAATGGTGGGGGGTGTAAATCTCAATAATCAATTCAAATTTTTTTTTAGCGGGTAATCGGTTCGGTTTCGGTTCGACGATGTAAATACCATACCCGCATCGCCACGAACCAGTTCATTAAAATAAAAAATCATATCCGCCCCATTGCACTATCGGTTCGATTTTTTCACCCCATCGGTTCGGTTAACCACGATTTTCGATTTTGACGGTTCAAATTGTCATTTCTAGGTCTAGATCAAACCTAAGGTAAAACTATTAAACT
Source organism: Olea europaea var. sylvestris (assembly GCF_002742605.1). Lineage (NCBI taxonomy): Eukaryota > Viridiplantae > Streptophyta > Magnoliopsida > Lamiales > Oleaceae > Olea > Olea europaea. The sequence goes on from NW_019231480.1 coordinate 1,986, forward strand.
TTTGTTAAAATTAGAATGAATCTTTTAAAGGTCTTAAAAGAATTGCAGGGATAATTGTATGATAATTATTTTGGTAAATGTCAGGATATACAATTGAAGGATTAGATAATTTATTGAAAGAATGTTAGAAGAAATAAAGAATATTATATCTCAATTAAAAAATACAAATTTACCATTTGAAAAATACAATACTTTAATTAGAAAATGTGAGATGAATGTTGCAAATTATTCTTAATTATTAGATCATAGAATGATTTTACATTCAAATATCCAAAATAGAGTTAACAGAAGATAGAATGTTTAAAAGACTAGGACATATGTTGTAATATAGAAAGAATAATTTCATTAAGAGTAATATAGACATATCCATAAAAAGAAATAGTAACAGGCCAAATAAAAAAACCTCCCAAAAGACCACCCCTCCCGTCCCATTCTATTAGTTTAGAAGTTAGAAAATTAAAAATGACCAAAAATTAAAAAGGAATAAGTATAGTTGCAATCCCTAACTTTTTATTTTTTAAGATTATAATCGACCTTTTTATTTGTGTCATCTACAATTTCAAATATTTAAAACCTTATTTTTTTTCCTATTTTAAAAGATGAAATGATAATTTTATATTATTCCATATATATAATTAAAAAAATAAAAATTCTGCAACCCCCACGTCATCCCGCTCCACTGAACCCTACGTACCCTACGAAGAAAAATTCTGCACCCAGCCCCTCACCCCATCCCACGCAACCCTACCACACACACTTCATTTTGTTTCCCAATTTCCCTCTCCAATTCCCCTCTTGGAAGTTCATGAAAATGTTGAATTCCACGCCCTTGTCTTGCATTTTGTTGAATATATTTGCTTAAATCCATTGCTTCTTCTCGGCTAC
>NW_019231481.1:0-2870 GCF_002742605.1 Olea europaea var. sylvestris
CTGTCTCGGAATGGGCTTAAATTTGGCAGGTTGATCGGAAATAAAAATCGCGCCGGGGGCAATTTTGTCATTTTTCGCGACTGCGTCGAAATAGGCTAAAATTTGACTGGTAGATCGGAAACAAAAACCTCACCGAGGCAATATCGTCATTTTTCGCGATTGTGTCGAAATGGGCTAAAATTTGACTGGTTGATAGGAAACAAAAATCGCGCCGGGGGCAATTTCGTCATTTAGCGCGACTGTGTCAGAATGGGCTTAAATTTGGCAGGTTGATCGGAAATAAAAATCCCGTCGGGGGCAATTTCGTCATTTTTCGCGACTGTGTCGGAATGGGCTAAAATTTGACAGGTAGATCGGAAAAAAAAATCGCGTCGGGAAAATTTCATCACTTTTCGCGACTGTTTCGGAATGGGCTTAAATTTGGCAGGTTGATCGGAAATAAAAATCGAGCCGGGGGCAATTTCGTCATTTTTCGCGACTATGTCGAAATGGGTTTAAAATTTGACTGGTAGATCGGAAACAAAAATCGCGCAGGGGCAATTTCCTCATTTTTCGCGACTGTGTCGGAATGGGCTTAAATTTGGCAGGTTGATCGGAAATAAAATCGTACCGGGGGCAATTTCCTCATTTTTCGTGACTGTGTCGGAATGGAATAAAATTTGACTGGTAGATCGGACACAAAAACCGCGTCGAGGTAATTTCGTCATTTTTCGCGATTGTGTCGAAATGGGCTAAAATTTGACTGGTTGATAGGAAACAAAAATCGCGGCGGTGGCAATTTCGTCATTTATCGCGACTGTGTCGGAATGGGCTAAAATTTGAAAGGTAGATCGGAAAAAAAATTGCGTCGGAAAATTTCGTCACTTTTCACGACTGTTTCGGAATGGGCTCAAATTTGGCTGGTTGATCGGAAATAAAAATCGCGCCGGGGCAATTTCGTCATTTATCAAGACTGTGTCGAAATGGGCTAAAATTTGACTGGTAGATCGGAAACAAAAATCGCGCCTGGCAATTTCCTCCTTTTTCGCGACTGTGTCGGAATGGGCTTAAATTTGGCTGGTTGATCGGAAAGAAAAATCGTACCGGGGGCAATTTCCTCATTTTTCGTGACTGTATCGGAATGTGCTGAAATTTGACTGGTAGATCGGAAACAAAAACCTCGTCGGGGCAATTTCCTCATTTTTCGCGACTGTGTCGGAATGGGCTTAAATTTGGCAGGTTGATCGGAAATAAAAATCGCGCCGAGGGCAATTTCGTCATTTTTCGCGACTGTGTCGAAATGGGCTAAAATTTAACTGGTTCATCGGAAATAAAAATCGCGCCGGGGGCAATTTCGTCATTTTTCGCAACTGTGTCGAAATGGGCTATAATTTGACTAGTAGATTAGACACAAAAACCGCGCCGAGGCAATTTCATCATTTTTCGCGACTGTGTCGGAATGGGCTTAAATTTGGCAGGTTGATCGGAAATAAAAATCGCGCCTGGGCAATTTTGTCATTTTTCGTGACTGTATCGGAATGGGCAAAAATTTGACTAGTAGATCGGAAACAAAAACCGCACCGTGGCAATTTCGTCATTTTTCGCGATTGTGTCGAAATGGGGTAAAATTTGACTGGTTGATAGGAAACAAAAATCGCGTCGGGACAATTTCGTCATTTTTCGCGACTGTTTCGTAATGGGCTTAAATTTGGCAGGTTGATCGGAAATAAAAATCGCGCCGGGGGCAATTTCGTCATTTTTCGCAACTGTGTCGAAATGGGCTATAATTTGACTAGTAGATTAGACACAAAAACCGCGCCGAGGCAATTTCATCATTTTTCGCGACTGTGTCGGAATGGGCTTAAATTTGGCAGGTGGATCGGAAATAAAAATCACGTGGGGGCAATTTTGTCATTTTTCGCGACTGTGTCGAAATGGGCTAAAATTTGACTGGTAGATCGGAAACAAAAACCTCACCGAGGCAATTTCGTCATTTTTCGCGATTGTGCCGAAATGAGCTAAAATTTGACTGGTTGATAGGAAACAAAAATCGCACCGGGGCAATTTCGTAATTTTACGCGACTGTGTTGGAATGGGCTTAAATTTGGCAGGTTGATCGGAAATAAAAATCTCGCCGGGGGCAATTTCGTCATTTTTTGCGACTGTGTCGGAATGGGCTAAAATTTGACATGTAGATCGGAAAAAAAATCACGTCGGGAAAATTTCGTCACTTTTCGCGACTGTTTCGGAATGCGCTTAAATTTGGCAGGTTGATCGGAAATAAAAATCGAGCCGGGGGCAATTTCGTCATTTTTCGCGACTGTGTCGAAATGGGCTTAAAATTTGACCGGTAGATCGGAAACAAAAATCGCGCCTGGGCAATTTCCTCATTTTTTGCGACTGTGTCGAAATGGGCTTAAAATTTGACTGGTAGATCGGAAACAAAAATCGCGTCGGGGCAATTTCCTCAATTTTTCGCGACTTTGTCGGAATGGGCTTAAATTTGGCAGGTTGATCGGAAATAAAAATCATACCGGGGGCAATTTCCCCATTTTTTGTGACTCTATCCGAATGGGCTAAAATTTGACTGGTAGATCGGAAACAAAAACCGCGCCGGGGCAATTTCCTCATTTTTCGCGACTGTGTCAGAATGGGCTTAAATTTGGCAGGTTGATCGGAAATAAAAATCGAGCAGGGGGCAATTTCGTCATTTTTCGCTACTGTGTCGAAATGGGCTAAAATTTGACTGGTTGATCGGAAACAAGAATCGCACTGGGGGCAATTTCGTCATTTTTCGCGACCGTGTCGGAATGGCCTTAAATTTGGCAGGTTGATCGGAAATAAAAATCGCGCCTGGGCAATTTCGTCATTTTTCGCGACTGTATCGGAAT
>NW_019231482.1:0-2869 GCF_002742605.1 Olea europaea var. sylvestris
ATCCCATGATACTGAGTCTATGCCCCGAGTCCAACTTAGCGAGTCGTTTCCAATCAACCTGCCAAATTTCTGCCCATTCCGACACCATCGCAACAAACGACAACATTGCCCCTGGTGCGGTTTTTCTTTGTTAATTTTCTGTCTAGTATTTCTTCAACCCGACATAATTAATAAGGAAATAAATTATTTGGAGGCCCAAACGAAGGAATTTGGGTAATATCCTGTGATCCCGGATCTGTGCCTCGAGTCCAATTTCACAGGCCGTTTCCAATCAACCTGCCAGATTTTAGCCCATTTCGACAACATCGTGACAAATGACAGAATTGGCCCTGGTGCAGTTTTTCTTTGTTAATTTTCTGTCCAACCCTTCTTCAACTTGACATAATTAATACGAAAATTAATTATTCGGAGGCCCAAACGAAGGAATTTGGCTAAAATCCCGTGATACCGGGTCTGTGCCCCAATTCCAATTTTGCGGGCCGCTTCCAATCAACATGCCAAATTTGGGCCCATTCTGACACCATTGTGAGAAATGACAAAATTGCCCCCAGTGCGGTATTTCTTTGTTAATTTTCTGTCCAACACCTCTTCAACCTGACATAATTAATAACGAAATTAATTATTCGGAGGCCGAAACGAAGGAATTTGGCTGAAATCCCGAGATCCCGGGTCTGTGCCCCTAGTCCAATTTCGCGGGCCGTTTCCAATCAACTTGCTAATTTCGACCCCTTCCGACATCGTCACGACAAATGGCAAAATTGCCCCTGGTGCGGTTTTCCTTTTTTAATTTTCTGTCCAACACTTCTTCAACCTGACATAATTAATATGGAAATTAAATATTCGGAGGCCCAAACGAAGGAGTTTAACTAAAATCCCGTGATCTCGGGTCTGTGCTCAGAGTCCAATTTCGCGGGCCATTTCCAATCAACCTGGCAAATTTCGGCCCATTCCGACACCGTCGCGACAAATGACAAAAATTGCCCCCGATGCAATTTTGCTTTGTGAATTTTCTGTCCAACACTAATTCAACCTGACATAATCAATAAGAAAATAAATTATTCGGATGCTCAAACGAAGGAATTTGGCAAAAACCCCATGATCCCGAGATTGTGCCCCGAGTCCAATTTCGCAGGCCGTTTCCAATTAACCTGCCAAATTTCGGCCAATTCCGACACCATCGCGAAAAATGACAAAATTGCCCCTGGTGCAGTTTTTCTTTGTTAATTTTCTATCCAGCACTTCTTCAACCTGACACAATTAATAAGGAAATTAATTATTCGGAGGCTGAAATGAAGGAATTTGACTAAAATCCCGGGATCTCGGGTCTATGTCCCGAGTCCAATTTCGCGGGCCGTTTCCAATCAACTGGCCAAATTTCGGCCCCTTCGGACACCGTCACGAAAAATGTTTAAATTGCCCCTAGTGCGGTTTTTCTTTGTTAATTTTCTGTCCAGCACTTCTTCAACCTGACATAATTAATATGGAAATTAACTATTCGGAGGCTCAAACGAAGGAGTTTGGCTAAAATCCCGTGATCCTTGCTTTGTGCTCCGAGTCCAATTTCACGGGGCCGTTTCTAATCAACCTGGCAAATTTCGACTCATTCCGATTCCGTCGTGACAAATGATAAAATTGCCCCCGGTACGATTTTGCTTTTTGAATTTTTAGTCCAACACTAATTCAACCTGACATAATCAATAAGGAAATTAATTATTCGGATGCCCAAACGAAGGAATTTGGCTAAAATCCCATGATCCCGGGTTTCTGCCCCGAGTCCAATTTCATGGGCCGTTTCCAATCAACCCGTCGAATTTCGGCCCATTCCAACACTGTCACAACAAATGACAAAATTTCCCCAAGTGCGGTTTTTCTTTATTATTTTTCCATCCAACACTTTTTCAACTTGACATTATTAATAGGGAAATTAATTATTCGGAGGCCCAAACGAAGGAGTTTAGCTAAAATCCCGTGATCCCGGGTCTGTGCTCCGAGTCCAATTTCGCGGTCCTTTTCCAATTAACCTACCAAATTTCGGTTCATTCCGACACCGTTGCGAAAAATGACAAAATTGCCCCTGGTGCATTTTTACTTTGTTAATTTTCTGTCTAGCACTTCTTCAACCTGACATAATTAAACAGGAAATTAATGTTAGGAGGTCCAAACGAAGGAATTTGGCTAAAATCCCATGATACCAGGTCTGTGCCCCAATTCCAATTTCGCAGGCCGTTTCCAATCAACCTGCCAAATTTGGGCCCATTCTGACACCATTACGAGAAATGATAAAATTGCCCCTGGTGTGGTTTTTCTTTGTTAATTTTCTGTCCGGCACTTCTTCAACCCGACATAATTAATAAGGAAATTAATTATTCTGAGACCCAAACGAAGGAATTTGGGTAAAATTTAGTTATCCCGGGTCTATGCCCCGAGTCCAATTTCGCGGGCCGTTTCCAATCAACCTGCCAAATTTTAGCCCATTTCGACACCGCCACGATAAATGACAAAATTGCCCGTGGTGCGGTTTTTCTTTGTTGACTTTCTGTCCAGCACTTTTCAACCTGACAAAATTAATATGGAAATTAATTATTGGGTAGCCCAAACGAAGAAGTTTGGCTAAAATCCCGTGATCCCGGGTCTATGCTCCAAGTCCAATTTTACGGGCCGTTTCCAATCAACCTGCTAAATTTCGACCCATTCCGACACCTTCGCGAAAAATGGCAAAATTGCCCCTCGTGCGATTTTGCTTTGTTATTTTTTTGTCCTGCACTTCTTAAACCTGACATAATTAATAAGGAAATTAATTATTCAGAGGTCCCAACGAAGGAATTTGGCTAAAATATCGTGATCCCGGGTTTGTGCCCCAAGTCCAATA
>NW_019231483.1:0-2869 GCF_002742605.1 Olea europaea var. sylvestris
ATATATATATATATATATTTCCACAAAAAATCTTCTCTTTTATTGAGGGAGAGAAGGAGATATGATAACTTTGAAAGTTATAATTATGTATTTAATAGAGCTAAATGAGCATTTAAATGTTGACAATCTCTTCTCACTCTCTGTAGTGCATTTTGCTTTCTTTTCTTTTCTTTTCTTTTTTTTTTTCGGGCTTTTTTTCTCTCTCAAGTTCAGAGCTTGGAGATAGGACAGGAAAAAGAACAAGCATCTGATTGTATTGGAAATAACATCCAAATTTTTTAAACAGACTAAATTTTGTGTGGCAATGTCTGTAGAGTAGATTGTTTTGCATCATCTAAAGATTATTTAAATGTCAAGTATGTAGTAACACGGATTGTTTTACCTTATGATGCTTAGACTCGAGTATAGGTATTGAATACGTATTTAAGTTCGGATATTTTATTTTCTAACATATAAGATATAGGGATATGATTAAAAAGAGTCTAAGTTTCGGAACATGTATGTGGGTACATCTTTGAAACTTCAATTTTTCTACTAATTCAAGATATTATTTTAAATAGATCAAAATCAGTTGTTCACAAAGAAGAAAATTGTTGAATAAGGAGTTAAGACCAAAAAAAGAAAAAGGAATTGGGTGTTCTAGATAAATGAAATAGAATTTTTGGGTTTATTTTTCAATTGTGGGAAGTTAATCACTATATATTATATAAAATAGAAAATGAGAGAATTAATTGTAATTTGGATTTAGTGGAACACTAAGTAGCCTTATATAGAACCTGTTTTCAATTTATACAAAGAAAGCCCTAAACCATCGAGATAGAGAGGAAAAGAAGGAAAAAAAGAAGAAAAGGAAAATAAAAAAGAAAGAAAAAAGGGAAAACCTAGTGTCGCCACCTTCCTCAACCCTCTCGTCGATGATACTAGGTTTACAGAGAGTAGAAATGGAAAAGAAGGAAAGGGAAAAAAAGAAGAAGCAAGAAGCAGAAACGACAAAGTGTTTGGTTGAAATTTGGAGAATCCAACACACATTCTATACCCATACCCATATCGTATCATGTCGACAAGGATACTTTGTCCATTTCGAAGAATCCGAGCATCAGAGACTATAACTTTACTTGATGCCAACATTTTATTGTTTCTTCCCCATATTGAACAGATGTGCATGAATTTTTTTTCGTCATCATTACAAGAGATTTCTTGTTCATAATCTTGAACAGCTACTACATCATGATAATAACTTTATTGTTGAACCAAATGCATTTTTTGATCTGTGAATGTTGTCATCTATTTGATCAGTGCTTCAAAAGTTAGGTGAGTAATGAAATTACATCCATAGTTATGTTAAAAGGATAAAGTATTGAAAAAATTGAAAAAAGGGGATCAATAGTTGGTACTTGCTAACTACTAATAAATAGCGGATCCTGTAATTCGTCTTTGAGGATTTATGAGAAATTTCGATGTAAATTTTTTGTGCTTCTGGTTGCAGATTAGGCCTTTTCCTTCGACATTATCATTTTGGGTAATGGGGTATTCATAATTTCCTTGTGTAAATCTGAAGCAAGTTCAACCAAATGAAGATAAAGAATTCATGTAGTAAGCTAAAAGAACATTTGAATTTTTTAATGTATGAGCATGCTTTCGCTTGACACTTACCCATCTCCATTTTAACTTCTACATTTACTTGGAAGTTGGTATTGAGTTTTCCTTGCTTCCTTTTTCTATCCGTGTAGGCATAACATCCCTTTCCTTTGTGTTCATAATAGCTGCAAGAGCCTTGAAGAAGCTACACTAATCTAAATGGAAAACCTATCCAAATATCATATTCTAGCGAAGACTCGAGCTCGTGCATATGTAGTTCTGGAAATATACTTGTAAGGTACTCTTTTCCCTTTGTTTATTGTTTGGTTGATAGTTTTCCTTCATTTTGAATAAATTAAAAAATATTTTGATCCTGTAGAATTTTGACATAGCAATTGATAACAAGGTACTATTTGAGATTTTTTTCTTCAAAGGGCTATGGTTTCATGCTGTAATTTGATTACTTTGTACCATCATCACCTTACAAGAATCCCGGTAATAAAACCCTTCCATCTACTTCAACACTAGAATTGCCATTGCATTATGATGGAGAAATCTTCTTAACGTACAAAAATTTGTTGTATCTTTCCTAGTAGTTTCAGTTAATCATATGATTTTGGGCTTGTTCATTAACTTTGGTTTTTAAAATTATTTCACTATAATATAAAAGAGGCTAACAAGAGCCAACTGTTTAACCTGTTCTTACTTTGCTCTCTTTATCATTTGTAGTTTAAAATAAAAATAAAAATCCTATCCTTTACAAGCGAAGTATAGTTGGGGCATATCAGCTACTTCATCGTAAAAAAAATAAGTATTACATTATATATATTTACGAAGATTTTTTCACTAAGAGTCCAATGTTTATCTAACTACTTATAGAAATATGAATAAAATTCACCGTAGTTACAATAGTGTTTGGGACTTCTACTGTAGCTAAACGGTGATTTCATTGTAGATATCAGCCATACCCATTTTTTCTTACTCAAAAGGACGGTGAAGTCATTTCCTCACACAAACCCAGACACAAGCTTTCTTCTTCTTCTTCATCATTTTCTTCTCTCACTTCTTCTTCAATTCTTCTCTCGTTTTTTCTGTGATTAATCTCTTCGTGCAAAATTTTCGTGAATAGAGAGGTAAATCCTGGCATGCCGTTTTTCTCAGATTATGATTTTGCTTATTCAAGATTCTACATGCAAAATTTTTGATTTCGAGTAAATAGAGAGGTATATCCTCGATTTTGTCTAATAATTATAATTTTGTTTATTCGATTCACAATTTTGGGGTTTTATGT
>NW_019231484.1:0-2404 GCF_002742605.1 Olea europaea var. sylvestris
ACAGCGTGTAAATAAGGGAAGAGGATAGAGCTCCACGTGGACGATAATGACTGGAGGGTATTTTTATACTTTAAGGTGTGTTTAAGTTAGGTGGCGCCCCAGCTAGGAAAATGAGTTGTATAAAGAGGAAATGAGTCGAGCCGATTTTATTCGGCTCGTTCTAGGCAAGTTGTGAGCACAAGTCGAACATCGATTTTGCCATGTAAGCCATTTGTCGGCTCATGTACCAAACTATGAATCGACTCCCCAAATTGAGAAAAATGTACAATTGCCAAAAAAAAAAAAAAAAAAAGTTAAAAAAATATGACGAACAACACATCTATTAAGCGAGTCAATGTACATTTAACTCGTCCCCCTTTAAAAACCCTAATTCAATTGTATGTCATGTCCAATGCAATTATAGCTTCAAGTGGAAATATAATATTAAAGTTGTTACGCCTCTTTAGAAGAGACTCCAGGTCATCACTAACGTGATAATCAACTAAACAATCAACAAGACCAACACTTCACTTCATGGAAGAAGCGTAAGGCAGCTAGCTTCCACATTGATTAAAAGGATCTTCCATATCACTTCTTCTAAAAACATTTTCGTACAAGTCCACCTACGATTGATTGATGTGATGACTCTACAGCATGCACCAAAAAGTTCAAATCGTCAGTTTATATTTTAAAGGTCATACTAGACTTTAAAGTGGTTGCTCGTAAAATACATTAAATGCTTATCAACCTAGGATTGATAAAATGACACCTAGGAAAAGACCTGAACTATCAAAGATTAGACCACATGTCACTTCATCTAACGATTATCATTTCTCTTTTACTACTATAAAAGTTCATACATTAATATAACTTTATACCTTCAAAGCTAAATTTCTCTCAATTTATATTCACTTCATACCCTCCCAGATTCGACTTTTTCATACTTAGTGTTTCGCGCGGGTTAGTCGCTAACAATTAAAAGGGATCAGACGATTGTGTGAGGGACAAACCTCTTAAGACAAAGTCCCAAAAAGGGGTGTTCTTTTATTGGCGATGACTTTACAATTGAAAATTAAAAACAAAATGCCTCCAAGGGACGCAAGCACACGAGTTACTGAAAAAATTGTTTAAATCTAAGCTAAGGAATTTAAAATTACATGTTCTCTGTTCGAGAGTTTTTGATTCGGTCTTTTGCTCTATGTCTTTTCTCCCTTTTATACTCCATGGATGATCTTTTTTGTGATCAACCGCCTAAAAACTGCTTGATCGTTCTACAACTACCCACTTTCCTCGTAATGGCCAACTTGTCATGAAACTGTCTTTTTTAACTGCTGCCATTACTCTTTGTCGTTCAACCGTTTTCGATTGAATTCCTTGAATCGTGGAACGTGATAGGGCTGCTTTAATAACTGCTTTGATAACTGCACTTCTTGATAATCACAACACTTTATGTTTGCTAAAATCTTGGGCGACTTGAAGGTTTGGGCGAGAATAGAGTAACAGCTCTGGGCGACTGCATGGCACTCCATTCGCTCAAATTCTGGGCGACTTGCAAACTTGGGCGATGGCGTTACCGCATTCTTGGGCCTCCCTATTTGGGCCTTCATCTTGAATTATTTGATTGGGCTTCGTTCTTTGGGCTATCTGATTTATGGACCCTCCAAGTGGGCTTCATTCCTTGGGCCGTTCGATTTGGGCTGAATTTTTATGTGTCAACAATTACCTCCCAATATGGCAGAATTAATACCAATTATTAAATTTTGCCATATTCACTTTGTGTTTCCAGCAACATTCGAAATTTCCAAGAATTTCAATCATTGTTTTCTTCCATAATTTGAAAAGGTGCGACATTTTGCAAACCCTTATAACCCCCAAACACGCCATTTCACTGCACCATTAAATCACGTCTTACTTTTTCGTGTCTCTCCCACGATAAACTGTTCATCTTTTGCTTCCCTACTACATAACTCTGAAAAAACTCCGTTTCATCTCTAATGGCTACTTCACAATCTCAAGCTGGCGACTCCTTTAGTTTTGATGACTTTCAGAAACTTCTGAGTCGTCCATACACAACTCCGAGTTTTCTCGCGCCCACCAATGTCGAACTCAATGAGTTCTACCTAGGTCCTTTCTTCAACAATGCAGAGGCAGTCGAACAAGCGACGGTGGGCCAGCTGTTTCCTTGTACTCAAGGCCCTCCATTTCTAAATTCTCTGCCGCTGGGGCCACTTCGCGAAAGAGATATTCGCACTTGGCCTAAATCTGATGTAGCTTTCCGTAGGTGGCATGCTTGTCTTGTGGGCCATGGTCCTACTAAGGCACTTTTTGATAATGCTAGGATTTCTGATTTGTTAGAAATCTCTATTCGACCCCCTACTTTTGATTCAGCACTTTTTTCGATCGCTTTGAGTTTTTGGTCTTCCGA
>NW_019231484.1:2753-2869 GCF_002742605.1 Olea europaea var. sylvestris
GGCGTGGCAGGCCTTTGAATTTATGTTCTTTCTTTTTGGCTGCCCTTTATAGAGGCATGACTTTTCTTCAACTCAATTGAAGAATGGTGCATCTCCCACTGGTAGTGGACCTCTTT
>NW_019231485.1:0-2869 GCF_002742605.1 Olea europaea var. sylvestris
ACACTAGTGTATGTCTCTTACATACTGCACCGTGAACATCTTGACTCTTACTTGTGCATTGTGTGTAACATAATAAAATGGCTGCTGCTAAATTTGAAGTTGCACAATTTGATGGTAAAATTGATTTTAAAATGTGGAGTCAAAAGATGAAAGCTATCCTAATGCAAATGAGATGTGTGAGGGCTTTAGGTGATAGTTGGCCTCAAGATATGGACCTTGCTAGGAAAACTGAACTGGAAGAGCTAGCTTGGAGTACTATTTTCTTCTACTTGTCTAAAAATGTGATAAGAACCATAGGTGAAACTAAAATAGCCTCTGAACTAAGGACCAAACTTGAGAAGAAATATATGACTAAGACAATCCCAAATAAATGTTACTTGTTAAGACAACTCTTTTCTTTTAAAATGGATCCTTCAACAAATTTGGATGACAATCTGAATAGGTTTACAAAATTGACCCAAGATCTGACCAACTGTGAGGAAAAACTTTCACAAGATCAGTTGGCTGTGATCCTGTTAAACTCCATTAGTGGTAAATATAAAGATATTAAGATTGCCTTGGAATATGATAGGGCAAAGCTTACGACAGAAATAATAATTAATGCCCTAAAGAACAAAGCTTTAGAGATCAAATCTGAATCTAAGGAAAATCATAATGGGGACACCTTGCTTGCTAAGGGAAGGGGCTTTAGTAAACCTAACTATCACTCTAAAACTTCAAATGAAAATAAATAGAAATGGGGTGATAGGTGCAAGTCTAAAAATAAGGCTAAAGGTAATACATGTTTCTATTGTAGGAAATGTGGCCATTTTATTAAAGATTGTTACAAGAAGAAAAATGAGTTAAAAGAAAAGAAACATGATGTTGGAGATGCTACCTTAGTATATAATAAAGAAAAAGTGAAAATGGCTTGGTCTTTGTTGATGATGATAAAAAGCTGAATAATGAATGGATTCTTGACTCAAGCTATTCCTTCCATATATGCCCAAATAAGAATTGTTTCTTGAAATTAAAAAGACAACTGGTGGGCAAGTTATAATGGATAACAATATGACTTGTAAAGTAGATGGAATAGGCACTGTTAAATTGTTATTGGAAAATGGGAAGGTCCTAATTTTAAAGGGAGCTAGCTATGTTCCAGAATTAGAGAGAAATTTGGTGTCTCTAGGAATGTTGGATGATATGGAATTTAACGTAAAACTGGATCAAGGATATATTGAAATTCTTAGGGGCAATGATCTAATCATAAGTACCCCTAGGAGACATAGTATTTATTTCTTAAAGCTAGACCCTTACTTGGCTTGACTGCTGCTACTTTAACTGAAAAATTTTCTCTTGCAAAACTATGGCATGAAAGACTTGGTCACATTGGTAAGAAAAGTTTAAAGGCTTTACAAAATAAAGAAGCTCTTGGTAATTAAAATCTTGGTGATATTGGTCACTATGAACAGTGTGTGATAGGCAAGCAAGTTAAGCTTTATTTTCTACTTGGAATTCATAAATCCAAACAAATACTTGAGTACTTGCATGCTGATTTGTGGGATCTTGCATCTATGTGTACTCTGTCTGGATACAAATACTTTCTCTTGATCATTGATGATTTTGTAAGAAAAATCTTGCTTTGCTTATTAAAATCTAAAGATGAAACTTTTTCTGTTTTCAAAGACTGGAAAACACAAATTGAAAACCAACCTGATCATATGACAAAGATTTTGAGAATTGATAATAGTTTGGAGTTTTGTAATCATGAATTCAACAGTTTCTGCAAAGAACATGGTATTTTAAGACACCTCACAATCACATATACATCTTAACAAAATAGCATAGCTGAAAGAATGAACAGAACCTTGTTAAATATAGTTAGATATATGCTTTTGAGTTTTGGTTTGCCAAAAATATTTCGGGATGAAGCTGTGAAAATTGCAGCATACCTTGTTCATAGAACCGTCACTAGTACACTAAATTTTGAAATTCCTAAATCTGTTTGGACTAAAAATTCTGTTGACTACTCTCACTTAAAAACCTTTGGATGTGTTGCATATGCTCATTAAAACATTGGTAAACTAGAGCCTAGATCACTTAAATGTATTTTATTAGGTTATGGTGAAAATGTTAAAGGGTATAGATTGTGGGTAAAAGGAGAAAGAGGGAATAGAGTGATTGTTAGAAGGGACGTTGTTTTCAATGAGTCACTTAGGGTCTAGAAGGAAAACAAAATAATTTGAAAAGTGAGGATGTTCAAATTGAGGTGGAGAGTCCTCATATTGAGCAAGTAACACCTGCACCTATTATAACAGAAACTGTTATTACAGAAAATGACAATTTAAGTGAAACTAAAAATGATCCTAATGATGTGACTGATAATCCTACTTTTTCCATTAATGAATATCAACTAACAAGAGATAGGGAAAGAAGACAAATCAAACCTCCATCTCTATATGATTCTGATGATTTTGTTTCCTTATTTACCTATCAAGAACAATCTGAAAATGAGCCTAACTCCTATGATGATGCTATTAACTGCAAAGATTGGATAGCAGCTATAGAAGATGAAATGAGTTCTCTTCTAAAAAATGACACTTGGAAATTAGTTGAAAAGCCTAAGGATCAAAAGCTAATAGATTGTAAATAGATTTATAAAATAAAGAAAGGGGAAGGAGGAAATAATAATGTAAGATACAAAGCTAGATTAACAGCCAAGGGATTTACAGAAAAAGAAGGTATAGATTATAATGAAATATTTTCTTTTGTTGTTAAGTACACTACAATAAGAATGAAATATTTTCTTTTGTTGTTAAGTACACTACAATAAGATGTTTACTTGTCTTAGTTGCTTAATTTGGTTGGGAAGTTGACCAATTAGATTTTA
>NW_019231486.1:0-2868 GCF_002742605.1 Olea europaea var. sylvestris
AAATTTTATCCAATTCTGATACAGTCGAGAAAAATGATGAAATTGCCCCCGGAGTGATATTTGTCTCCAATCAACCTGTCAAACTTTAGCCAATTCCGACACAGTCGCGAAAAATGACGAAATTGCTTCGGCCGGATTTTTGTTTCCGATCAACCTATCAAATTTGAGCCCATTCCGACACAGTCGAGAAAGATGACGAAATTTCCCCCAACGCTATTTTTGTTTCCGATCAACCTGTCAAATTCGAGCCCATTCCGACACAGTCCAGAAAAATGACGAAATTGCCCTCCACGCTTTTTTTATTTCAGATCAAACTGCCCAATTTCAGCCAATTCCGACACAGTCGAGAAAAATGAAGAAATTGCCCCCAGCGCGATTTTTGTTTCCGATCAACCTGTCAAATTTCAGCCAATTCCGACACAGTCGAGAAAAATGACGAAATTGCCCCCGACGCGATTTTTGTTTCCGATCAACCTGTCAAATTTGAGCCCATTCCGACACGGTCGAGAAAAATGACGAAATTGCCCCCCGGCGCGATTTTTACTTCAGATCAAACAGTCAAATTTCAGCAAATTCCGACACAGTCGAGAAAAACAAAGAAATTACCCCAGGCGCGATTTTTGTTTCCTATCGACCTGTCAAATTTGAGTCCATTCCGACACAATCGAGAAAGATAACGAAATTGCCCCTGGCGCGATTTTTATTTCAGATCAAACTGCCAAATTTCAGCCAATTCGGACACAGTCGAGAAAAATGACGAAATTACCCCCGGCGCGATTTTTGTTTCCGATCAACCGGTCAAATTTTAGCCAATTCCGACACAGTCGCGAAAAATGACGAAATTACACCCGGCGCGATTTTTGTTCCCGATCAACCTGTCAAATTTGAGCCCATTCCGACACAGTCGAGATAAATGACGAAATTTCCCCCGACGCTATTTTTGTTTTCGATCAACCTGTCAAATTTGAGCCCATTCCGACACAGTCGAGATAAATGACGAAATTTCCCCCGACGCTATTTTTGTTTTCGATCAACCTGTCAAATTTGAGCCCATTCCGACACAGTCGAGAAAAATGACGAAATTGCCCCCGGCGCGATTTTTGTTTCCTATCAACCTGTCAAATTTGAGCCCATTCCGACACAGTCGAGATAAATGACGAAATTTCCCCCGACGCTATTTTTGTTTTCGATCAACCTGTCAAATTTGAACCCATTTTAACACAGTGGAGAAAAATGACGAAATTGCCCCCGGCGTGAGTTTTGTTTCCGATCAACCTGCCAAATTTCAGCCAATTCGGACACAGTCGAGAAAAATGACGAAATTGCCCCCGCGAGCAATTTTTGTTTCCAATCAACCTGTCAAATTCGAGCCCATTCCGACACTGTCGAGAGAAATGACGAAATTGCCCCTGGAGCGATTTTTATTTCAGATCAAACTGCCGAATTTCAGCCAATTCCGACACAGTCGAGAAAAATGACGAAATTGCCCCAAGCGCAGTTTTTGTTTCCGATCAACAAGTCAAATTTCAGCCAATTCCGACACAATCGCGAAAAATGACGAAATTACACCTGGCGCAATTTTTGTTCCCGATAAACCTGTCAAATTTGAGCCCATTCCGACACAGTCGAGAAAAATGACGAAATTACCGCTGGCACGATTTTTATTTCCGATCAAACTGCCAAATTTCAGCCAATTCCGACACAGTCGAGAAAAATGACGAAATTGCTCCCGGCGCAGTTTTTGTTTCCGATCAACAAGTCAAATTTCAGCCAATTCCGACACAATCGCGAAAAATGACGAAATTACACCTGGCGCAATTTTTGTTCCCGATAAACCTGTCAAATTTGAGCCCATTCCGACACAGTCGAGAAAAATGACGAAATTACCGCTGGCACGATTTTTATTTCCGATCAAACTGCCAAATTTCAGCCAATTCCGACACAGTCGAGAAAAATGACGAAATTGCTCCCGAAGCGATTTTTGTTTTCGACCAACTGTCAAATTTGAGCCCATTCCGACACAGTCGAGAAAAATGACGAAATTGCCCCCGGCTCGATTTCTATTTCAGATCAAACTGCCAAATTTCGGCCAATTCGGACGCCATCGAGAAAAATGACGAAATTGCCGCCGGAGCGATTTTTGTTTCCAATCAACCTTTCAAATTTCAGCCCATTCCGACATCGTCGCGAAAGACGACGAAAGTTCGCCCGGCGCAATTTTTGTTTCCTATCAACCTGTCAAATTTGAGCCCATTCCGACACAGTCGAGAAAAATTACGAAATTACCCACGACGCTTTTTTTATTTCAGATCAAACTGCCAAATTTCAGCCAATTCCGACACAGTTGAGAAAAATGACGAAATTGCCCCCGGCGCGATTTTTGTTTCCGATCAACAAGTCAAATTTTAACCAATTCCGACACAGTCGCGAAAAATGACGAAATTACAGCCGGCGCGATTTTTGTTCCCGACAAACCTGTCAAATTTGAGCCCATTCCGACACAGTCCAGAAAAATGACGAAATTGCCGCCGGCGCGATTTTTATTTCCGATCAAACTGCAAAATTTTAGCCAAATCCTACACAGTCGGGAAAAATGCCGAAATTGCCCCCGGGGCGATTTTTGTTTCCGATGGACCCGTCAAATTTGATCCCATTCCGACACAGTCGAGAGAAATGACGAAATTACACCCGGCGCGATTTTTATTTCAGATCAAACTGCCAAATTTTATCCAATTCTGACACAATCGAGAAAAATGACGAAATTGCACCCGGAGTGATATTTGTCTCCGATCAACCTGTCAAATTTTAGCCCATTCCGACACAGTCGAGAAAAATGACGAAATTGCCGCCGACAGGATTTTTATTTCC
>NW_019231487.1:0-2868 GCF_002742605.1 Olea europaea var. sylvestris
ATGGGCGCTTGTATATTTAGAACGCTTGGAGAGTCGACGGACGAGGAATTTAGCGTAAGTTTTGCACACGGTGCCCGCTTTGGAACAATAAGAAGTTTTTTGAAATGTAGCGACCGTTTTGGATTGAACTCACCACTTCGTCGTGACGTACGAGGGATTTCGGCGATTTTTCGAAAGAATGGGCGCTTGTATATTTAGAACGCTTGGAGAGTCGACGGACGAGAAATTTAGCGTAAGTTTTGCACACGGTGCCCGCTTTGGGCCAATAAGAAGTTTTTTGAAATGTAGCGACCGTTTTGGATTGAACTCACCACTTCGTCGTGACGTACGAGGGATTTTGGCAATTTTTCGAAAGAATGAGTGCTTGTATATTTGGAACGCTTGGAGAGTCGGCAGACGAAGAATTGAGCGTAAGTTTTGCACACGATGTCAGCTTTGGGCCCATAAGAAGTTTTTGGAAATGTAGCGACCGTTTTGGATTGAACACACCACTTCGTCGTGACGTACGAGGGAATTCGAAGATTTTTCAAAAGAATGAGCGCTTGTATATTTAGAACACTTGGAGAGTCAGCGGACGAAGAATTGAGCGTAACTTTTACACACGGTGTCCACTTTGGGCCCATAAGAAGTTTTTGGAAAGGTAGCGACCGTTTTGGATTGAACACACCACTTCGTCGTGGCGTATGAGGGATTCCGGCCATTTTTCGAAAGAATGAGCACTTGCATATTTAGAACGCTTGGATTGTCGGCGAACAAAGACTTGAGCCTAACTTTTGCCCACGGTGTCCGTTTTAGGCCCATAAGTACTTTTTTGAAATGTAGCGACCGTTTTGGATTGAACTCACCACTTCGTCGTGACGTACGTGGGATTTTGGCCATTTTTCGAAAGAATGAGCGCTTGTTTATTTAGAACGCTTGGAGAGTCGGCGGACGAAGAATTGAGTGTAAGTTTTGCACACGGTGCCCGCTTTGGTCCCATAAGAAGTTTTTGAAAATGTGGCGACCGTTTTGGATAGATCACACCACTTCGTCGTGACGTACGAGGGATTTCGGCGATTTTTCGAAAGAATGGGCGCTTGTATATTTAGAACGCTTGGAGAGTCGACGGACGAGGAATTTAGCGTAAGTTTTGCACACGATGCCCACTTTGGGCCCATAAGAAATTTTTTGAAATGTAGCGACCGTTTTGGATTGAACTCACCACTTCATCGTGACGTACGAGGGATTTTTGCAATTTTTCGAAAGAATGAGTGCTTGTATATTTCGAACGCTCGGAGAGTCGGCAGACGAAGAATTGAGCGTAAGTTTTGCACACGGTGTCAGCTTTGGGCCCATAAGAAGTTTTTGGAAATGTAGCGACCGTTTTGGATTAAACTCACAACTTCGTCGTGACGTACGTGGGATTTTTACCATTTTTTGAAAGAATGAGCGCTTGTATATTTAGAACGCTTGGAGAGTCGGCGGACGAAGAATTGAGCGTAACTTTCACACACGGTGTCCGCTTTGGGCCCATAAGAAGTTTTTGGAAATGTAGCGACCGTTTTGGATTGAACACACCACTTCTTCGTGGCGTATAAGGGATTCCGGCCATTTTTCGAAAGAATGAGCACTTGCATTTTTAGAACGCTTGGATTGTCGGCGTACAAAGACTTGAGCCTAACTTTTGCACACGGTGTCCGTATTGGGCCCATAAGTACTTTTTGGAAATGTAGCGATCGTTTTGGATTGAACTCACAACTTCGTCGTGACGTACGTGGGATTTTTACCACTTTTCGAAAGAATGAGCACTTGTATATTTAGAACGCTTGGAGAGTCGGCGGACGAAGAATTCAGCGTAAGTTTTGCACACGGTGTCCGCTTTGGGCCCATAAGAAGTTTTTGGAAACGTAGCAACCGTTTTGGATTGAACTCACCACTTCGTCGTGACGTATGAGGTATTCCGGCCATTTTTCGAAAGAATGAGCACTTGCATATTTAGAACCCTCGGATTGTCGGCGTACAAAGACAAGAGCCTAACTTTTGCAGACGGTGTCCGTTTTGGGCCCATAAGTACTTTTTTGAAGTGTAGCGACCGTTTTGGATTGAACACACCACTTCGTCGTGGCGTATGAGGGATTCCGGCCATTTTTCGAAAGAATGAGCACTTGCATATTTAGAACCCTCAGATTGTCGGCGTACAAAGACAAGAGCCTAACTTTTGCAGACGGTGTCCGTTTTGGGCCCATAAGTACTTTTTGGAAATGTAGCGATCGTTTTGGATTGAACTCACAACTTCGTCGTGACGTACGTGGGATTTTGGCCATTTTTCGAAAGAATGAGCGCTTGTATATTTAGAACGCTTGGAGAGTCGGCGGACGAAGAATTGAGCGTAACTTTTGCACACGGTGTCCGTTTCGGGCCCATAAGTACTTTTTTGAAATGTAGCGAATGTTTTGGATTGTACTCACAACTTCGTCGTGACGTACGTGGGATTTTGGCCATTTTTCGAAAGAATGAGCGCTTGTATATTTAGAACGCTTGGAGAGTCGGCGGACGAAGAATTGAGCGTAACTTTTGCACACGGTGTCCGTTTTGGGCCCATAAGTACTTTTTGGAAGTGTAGCGACTGTTTTGGATTGAACTCACCACTTCGTCGTGACGTACGTGGGATTTTGGCAATTTTTTGAAAGAATGAGCGCTTGTATATTTAGAACACTTGGAGAGTCGGCGGACGAAGAATTGAGCGTAACTTTTGCACACGGTGTCCGTTTCGGGCCCATAAGTACTTTTTTGAAATGTAGCGAATGTTTTGGATTGTACTCACAACTTCGTCGTGACGTACGTGGGATTTTGGCCATTTTTCGAAAGAATGAGCGCTTGTATATTTAG
>NW_019231488.1:0-2868 GCF_002742605.1 Olea europaea var. sylvestris
AAATCTAAATTCATTTTACATTTTTAACATAAAATAATTAAAAAAGAAAAGAAATAAAAAATGACCATCTTCTTTCCAAACCTACTACAGCCGCTTGATCGTGGCAAGCAACGGCAGGTGGTGGTGATTGTACCAAATGACGAAGAGCAATTGATTTGGTTTGGTTTAATTGGGGTATAGGGTGAGCTTGAGAAGAAGATCAATATTCCCTTTTATTTCTTCTCTTTTTTATTTAAAATTTAAAATTTATATATATAAAACTATCATTTTGCCCTTTAAATTTGATTAAAATCAAGTTTTGGTCAACTAATAAGCTTATGGATGGAACCGTTCATTTTTCCTTTGCAACTAAATAAAGGTTTGGAATTACGGTTGGCATAATTGAAATGATTGTTTAAAGTCTACAAAAAAAAAAAAAATGAAAAGTTTGGCACCGTGGTCACAATTATCCCTAATTGTAATGAATACAAGAAGAGATTGAGTCTTGCACGTAGTGATTAAATTTTTATAATTTTTCATTTAACGTTTTAAGATTATTAATAATCTTATTTGTTTCATATTTAATATTGCTTATTATAACACAGATATTTTTGACAACGATGTGGTCTCTGTTTGGTTAAACTTAAAAACAATAATAAAAAAGGAGAGCAAAGTTTAATTCAAAGTTAATAATTAAATCACTCAATGTATGGGATCAACAACTTTTCATTCGCATATTCTACCGACATTTATTAAAATCTACTAAAAAGTTGACTTTTTTATCTAAACCAAACAAGGACATTATCATACTACAATATTCACTTATCACCTATAATCCATTTTAGGGAAGTTTTTACTATTGTGGTTTATAAGAAGAATTATAACAATCTCACGATATTTAATGCTGTGACATGTAAGGTCAATTTTTAAAAAATTCTAGACTTGTTGTTTTATCGAGTTTAGATCTGTTATTTCTATGATGTTATCCCCTTAATTTTATTCAAATAGAATTTTGATACTTCACTACAATTTGAAGTTTCAAAATTTTATATGTGACTCAGGTTTATTGAATTTTTGCCAATGTTCTCTATTAATTTTCTAATCAAAAATTGTGGTGAGGTTTGTTGAATTTTTGCCAATGTTCTATATTATTTTCGAAAAATAGTTTTAGAAAAGTTTATGAAGGATTTTACATATCTTTTCCGACAAAACACCTACACACGAGAGAGCCTTTCGCAACCACTATAAATATGGTTCTTCATCCTCTTTTCCATCTTACAACTCCGCCTCGGCTCTTGTTTATCTCCATCATTCTCTTGCTCATCTTTCAATTTCAATACCATTATATATTTCTTTCTATTGATTATGTTTATAATATATTTCAACACAGTATTTCAACGTTGGTTTTGGTAAGAGGTAGGAAAACTATGCTTGAGAATACTAGTGTTGAGAGAAATGTTTGTAGAAGCGGAATTATCCAGAAATAAATAAAATAGTTCAATAAATAAGATTGTCAATTATCATTGTGATTCATACTTCGATACAATGGAAAAGCATTGACCACTATAGCTGACTGATAGGAAATGAAAAAAATTCTCAAAAAAATAACATATGATTTAACCAATTTGAAGATTAGTATGAAAACTTTAATCCCCCATTTGGCCCCCTTTTTTTGAAATGAAAATGAGTAAAATAGTGTTTTTTTCTGAAAAATGAGTTTTTAAAAAATAAGGAAAAGTTTTCGATTTACATGTAATATTATTTTATGAATGATTGTGTGGTTGAAAATAGGAGAGAGAAAAATGAAATATAATTTAACTTCCGTTTGGCCCCCATTTTCTGAAATTAAAGTAGATAGAATAGTATTTTCTGAAGAATGAATGGTTGAAAAGGAATGAAAAATTTACGGTTTACGTGTAATATTATTTTATGAAAAATTGTATGATTAAAAATAGGAGAGAGAAAAATGAAATTTAATTTAATGGAGACCAAATGGGGGCTTAAGGTTACACAAAGCTTAAACCCTTTTATCTATATAACGAGTTTGAGTTATATTATAACCACTTTTGTCATACTCCACATTTTAACCTTACTCAATTTTCTCCCATACAAAGCTAGTTCTGAGAATTTTGAGGCCTAAGATAGCCTTCCTTACTTTTCTTCCATACACATTCCCAAAATTTTCCATATTTCTAGCTTAATCATAGAGTTTATTTCGTAAGGTTTATTTTGTTGGAAAAATAGGTTGACTTTTTTTTTTCAAATAACGGAATTAACAAATAATGCACTTTCTCATTTAAAAATAGAGAAGATGTTCAATAATTTATATTGAAATACAAATAGAATAATGCCCTTGTTTGATCCTATATTTTTTTTTTCAAAATACATTTTTTTCTTTTTCCTTTTCAACCACACATTTTTTAATAATATAATATTATATGTAAACTCAAAATTTTTCTTATTTTTTAACTATACATTCTCTATCAATTTATTATTTCAAAATGCATTATTGAAAAATAATGTGGTTTAAACAAGCCCAACTTTGGTCAAACTCGGTAGGCTTGGGGTTGGTTTGATTTAGATCGATTTCAACTTCAACCCGAAATCGAAACCAAATTAGTTAGGTTTGATGAATTTCAACTCAAATCAACCAACTCTAACTCTTAAATCGAACCGAACCAAATCAAATCGGTTTGGTTCGGTTAGTCGGTTTAGACTTTTAGTCCAAATTGAATTTTTTTTAAAAAAAAATTATCAAAGTTTTAGGTTCACTTAATTACAAGAATTAAAATAACTAAATAATTTTATATTATAAGAATTATTAACTAACAAATAAAATCAAGTTAATAAAGATGGGTTAATAGAAAACTTAAGAATTTTGCTACTTTT
>NW_019231489.1:0-2868 GCF_002742605.1 Olea europaea var. sylvestris
AGTCTATTGGAATCGAGCCAATGAAAAGTGGCTTTCGATTTCAAGATAACTTCGGGGGGTTTGATCGTTTTCGAAAAACTACCTTTCTAATTCGATTGGAATCGAGCCAATGAAAAGTGGTTTTCGATTTCATGATAACTTCGGGTTTGATCGTTTTCAGCAAATTGCTTCTCTAATTCGATTGGAATCGATCCAATGAAAAGTTGTTTTTGATTTCATGATAACTTCGGGTTTGTTCATTTTTGGCAAAATGCTAGTCTAATTCGATTGGAATCGAGCCAATGGAAAGTAGTTTTTGATTTCATGATAACTTCAGGTTTGTTCGTTTTTTGCGAAATGCTAATCTAACTAGATTGGAATCGAGCCAATGGAAAGTAGTTTTTGATTCCATGATAACTTCGGGTTTGTTCACTTTTGGCGGATTGCTAGTCTAATTCGATTGGAATCGTGCTGATGAAAAGTTGTTTTTGATTTCATGACAACTTCGAGTTTGATCATTTTCGGCTAATTGCTAGTCTATTTCTATTGGAAATTGTGGTTTTTGATTTCATGATAACTTTGGGTTTTTTCATTTTTGGCGAATTTCTAGTCTAATTCGTTTGGAATCGAGCAAATGAAAAGTGGTTTTGATTTCATGATAACTACGGGTTTGATCATTTTCGGCTAATTGCTAGTTTAATTCGATTGGAATCGAGCCAATGGTAATTTGTTTTTGATTTCACGATAACATCAGGTTTGATCATTTTTTGCGAATTGCTAGCCTAATTCGATTGGAATCGTGCTGATGAAAATTGGTTTTTGATTTAATGATACCTTCGGGTTTGTTCGTTTTCGGCCAATTGCCAGTCTAATTCTAGTGGAATTGAGCCAATGAAAAGTGTTTTTCGATTTCTTGATAACTTCGGGTTTGATCCTTCTCGACAAATTGCTAGTCTAATTCGATTGGAATCGAGCCAATGAAAAGTGGTTTTTGATTTCATGATAACTTCGGACTTTTTCGTTTTTGGCGAATTACTAGTCTAATTCGTTTGGAATCGAGCCAATGAAAAGTGGCTTTCTATTTCATGATAACTTCGAGTTTGTTCGTTTTTGGCGAAATGCTAGTCTAACTTGATTGGAATGGAGCCAATGAAAAGTGGTTTTTATTTTCATGATAACTTCGGGTTTGTTCATTTTTGGCGAGTTGCTAGTCTAATTCGAATGGAATTGACCCAATGAAAAGAGGTTTTTGATTTCATGATAACCTCGGGTTTGATTGTTTTCGGCTAATCGATAGTCTAATTCGATTGGAATCGAGCTAATGAAAAGTGGTTTTTGATTTCATGATAACTTCGGGATTGTTCATTTTTGGCGGATTCCTAGTCTAATTTACTGGAATGGAGCCATGGAAAAGTGGTTTTTGATTTTATGATAACTTCGAGTTTGATCCATTTCGGCTAATTGCTAGTCTAATTCGATTGGAATCGAGCAAATGAAAAGTGGCTTTTGATTTCATGATAACTTCAGGTTGTTCATTTTTGGCGAATTGCTAGTCTAATTCGATTGGAATGGAGCCAATGAAAAGTGGTTCTTGATTTCATGATAACTTCGGGTTTCATCATTTTCAGCGAATTGCTAGTCTATTGGAACCGAGCCAATGAAAAGTGGCTTTCGATTTCATGATAACTTCGGGTTTGATCGTTTTCGAAAAACTACCATTCTAATTCGATTGGAATCGAGTCAATGAAAAGTGGTTTTCGATTTCATGATAACTTCAGGTTTGATCATTTTCGGCAAATTGCTTGTCTAATTCGATTGGAATCGAGCCAATGAAAAGCTGTTTTTGATTTCATGATAACTTTGGGTTTGTTCGTTTTTGGCGAAATGCTAGTCTAATTCAATTGGAATCGAGCCAACAGAAAGTAGTTTTTGATTTCATGATAACTTCGGGTTAGTTCATTTTTAGCGAATTGCTAGTCTAATTCGATTAGAATCGAGCCAATGAAAAGTGGTTTTTAATTTCATGATAACTTCTAGTTTGTTCGTTTCGGTGGATTGCTAATCTAATTCGATTGGAATCGTGCTGATGAAACGTGTTTTTCGATTTCATGACAACTTCGGGTTTGATCGCTTTCGGCTAACTGCTAGTCTAATTCAACTGGAATCGAGCCAATGAAAAGTAGTTTTTGATTTCATGATAACTTTGGGTTTGTTCATTTTTGGCAAATTGCTAGTCTAATTCGTTTGGAATCGAGCTAATGAAAAGTAGTTTTGATTTCATGACAAATTCTGGTTTGTTTGTTTTTTGCGAATTGCTAGTCTAATTCGATTGGAATCGAGCCAATGAAAAGTTTTTTTTTTGATTTTATGATAACATCGTGTTTGATCATTTTTGGCGAATTGGTAGTCTACTTCTATTGGAATCATGCCGATGAAAAGCGGTTTTTGATTTCATGATAACTTCGGGTTTGTTCACTTTTGACGAATTGCTAGTCTAATTCGATTGGAATCTTGCTGATGAAAGTGGTTTTTGATTTCATGACAACTTCGGGTTTGATCGTTTTCGGTTAATTGCTAGTCTAATTCGATTGGAATCAAGCCAATGAAAACTATTTTTCGATTTCATGATAACTTCGGGTTTGATCATTTTCGACAAATTGCTAGTCTAATTCGATTGGAATTGAGCCAATGAAAAGTGATTTTTGATTTCATGATAACTTTGGGCTTTTTCGTTTTTGGCAAATTACTAGTCTAATTCGTTTGGAATCGAGCCAATGAAAAGTGCTTTTGATTTCATGATAACTTTGGATTTGTTCGTTTTTTAGCTAACTGCTAGTCTAATTCTGTTGAATCGAACCAAAGAAAAGTGGCTTTCGATTTCATGATAAC
>NW_019231490.1:0-2868 GCF_002742605.1 Olea europaea var. sylvestris
CGGTTTTTCTTTATTAATTTTCTGTCTAGCACTTCTTCAACCTGATGTAATTAATTCAAAAATTAATTATTCGGAGGCCCAAAGGAAGGAATTTGGATAAAATCCCGTGATCCCAGGTCTGTGTCCAGAGTCCAATTTCACGGGCCGTTTCCAATCAACCTGCCAAATTTGGGCCCATTCCGACACCGTCACGACAAATGACAAAATTGCCCCTGGTGAGGTTTTTCTTTGTTAATTTTCTGTCCAGCACTTCTTCAACCTGACATAATTAATACTGAAATTAATTATTCGAAGGACCAAACGAAGGAATTTGGCTAAAATCCCATGATCCAGAGTTCAATTTTGCGGGACGTTTCCAATAAACCCGCCAAATTTTGGCCCATTCCGACACTGTTGCGACAAAAGACAAAATTGCCCCTGGTGCGGTTTTGCTTTGTTAATTTTCTGTTTAGCACTTCTTTAACCTGACGTAATTAATACAAAAATTAATTATTCTGAGGCCCAAACAAAGGAATTCGGCTAAAATTTGGTGATCCTGGGTATGTGCCCCGAGTCCAATTTCGCGGGCCGTTTCCAATCAACCTGCTAAATTTCGGCCCATTCCGACACCATCGCGACAAATGTCAAAATTGCTCCTGGTGCGATTTTGCTTTGTTAATTTTCTGTCCGGCACTTCTTCAACCTAACATAATTAACAAGGAAATCAATTATTCGGAGGCCCAAATGAAGGAATTTTGCTTAAATCTCGTGATCCCGGGTCTGTGCCCCGAGTCCAATTTCTCAAGCCGTTTCCAATCAACCTGTAAAATTTCGGTCCATTCTAACACCATCGCAACAAATGACAAAATTGCCCCTGATGCGGTTTTTCTTTGTTAATCTTTTGTCCCGCACTTCTTCAACCTTACATAATTAATATGAAAATTAGTTATTCAGAGTCCCAAACGAAGGAATTTGGATAAAATCCCGTGATCCTGAGTCTGTGCCCTGTGTCCAATTTCACTGGCCGTTAACAATCGACCCGTCAAATTTGTGCCCATTCCGACACCGTCGCGACAAATGACAAAATTGCCCACGATGCGGTTTTGCTTTGTTAATTTTCGGTCCATCACTTCATCCTGACATAATTAATAAGGAAATTAATTATTCGGATGCCCAAACGAAGGAATTTGGCTAAAATCCCGTGATCTCGAGTCTGTGCCCCGAGTCCAATTTCGAGGGCCGTTTCCAATCAACCTGCCAAATTTTGACCCATTCCGACACCGTCGGGATAAATGACAAAATTGCCCCTGGTGCGGTTTTGCTTTGTTAATTTTCTGTCTAGCACTTCATCAACCGGACATAATTAATACGGAAATTAATTATTCGGAGGCCCAAACGAAGGAATTTGGCTAAAATCCCGTGATCTCGGGTTTGTGCCCCGAGTCCAATTTCGCGGGCCATTTCCAATCAACCTGCCGAATTTGGGGCCCTTCCGACACTGTCGCGACAAATGACAAAATTCCCCCTGGTGCGGTTTTGCTTTGTTAATTTTCTATCCATCACTTCTTCAACCTGACATAATTAATAAGGAAATTAATTATTTGGAGGCCCAAACGAAGGAATTTGGCTAAAATCCCATGATCTCAGGTCTGCGCCCCGAGTCAAATTACATGGGCCGTTTCCAATCAACCTGCCAAATTTCGGCCCATTCCGACACCATCGCGACAAATGACAAAATTGCCCCTGGTGCGGTTTTGCTTCGTTAATTTTTTGTCAAACACTTCTTCAACCTGACATAATTAATAGGGAAATTAATTATTCGAAGGCCCAAACGAAGGAATTTGGCTAAAATTCCATGATCCAAAGTTCAATTTCGTGGACCATTTCGAATCAACCTGCCAAATTTCGGCCGATTCCGACACTGTCGCGACAAATGTGAAAATTGGCGGTCTTTCTTTATTAATTTTCTGTCTAGCACTTCTTCAACCTAACGTAATTAATTCGAAAATTAATTATTCGGAGGACCAAACGAAGGAATTTGGCTAAAATCCCGTGATCTCGGGTTTGTGCACCGAGTCCAATTTCACATGCCATTTCCAATCAGCCTGCCAAATTTTGGCCGATTCCGACACCGTCGCGACAAATGACAAAATTGCCCCTGGTGCGATTTTGGTTCGTTAATTTTTTGTCTAGCACTTCTTCAGCCGGACAAAATTAATACGAAAATTAATTATTCGGAGGCCCAAAAGAAGGAATTTAGCTAAAATCCTGAGATCTCGGGTCTGGGCCCCGAGTCCAATTTCACGGGCCGTTTCCAATCAACCTGCCAAATTTGGGCCGATTCCGACACCGTCGCGACAAATGACAAAATTGCCCCTGGTGCGGTTTTGCTTTATTAATTTCCTGTCCAGTACTTCTTCAACCTGACATAATTAATACGAAAAGTAATTATTCGAAGGCCCAAACGAAGGAATTTGGCTAAAATCCCATGATCCAGAGTTCAATTTCGCGGGCCGTTTCTAATCAACTTGCCAAATTTCGGCCCATTCAGACACCGTCGCGACAAAAGTCAAAATTTTCTCTGTTGTGGTTTTTCTTTATTAATTTTCTTCTAGCACTTCTTCAACCTGATGTAATTAATACGAAATTCATTATTCGGAGGCTCAAACGAAGGAGTTTGGCTAAAATCCCGTAATCCCGGGTATGTGCCTCGAGTTCAATTTCGCAGGACGTTTCCAATAAACCTGTCAAATTTCGGCCCATTCCGACACCGTCGACACAAATGACAAAATTGCCCCTGGTACGATTTTGCTTTGTTAATTTTGTGTCCGGCACTTCTTCAACCTGACATAATTAACAAGGAAATTAATTATTCGGAGGCCCAAACGA
>NW_019231491.1:0-2868 GCF_002742605.1 Olea europaea var. sylvestris
TCCAAATATGTAAGTGCTCATTCTTTCGACAAATCGCCAAAATCCCTCATACGTCACGACGAAGTGGTGAGTTCAATCCAAAATGGTCGCTACATTTCCAAAAAGTTCTTGTGGGCCGAAAACGGTCACCGTGTGCAACAGTTACGCTCAATTCTTCGTCTGTCGACTCTCCAAGCATTCTAAATATACTAGCGCTCATTCTTTCGAAAAATGGCCAAAATTCCTCATACGTCACGACGAAGTTGTGAGTTCAATTCAAAACGGTCGCTACAATTCCAAAAAGTTTTTGTGGGCCCAAAACGGACACCATGTACAAAAGTTACGCTCAGTTCTTCGTCCGCCGACTCTGCAAGCGTTCTAAATATGTAAGTGATCATTCTTTCGAAAAATGGCTAAAATCCCTCGTATGTCATGATAAAGTTGTGTGTTCAATCCGAAACGTTCGCTACATTTCAAAAAAGTACTTATGGGCCCAAACCAGACACCGTGTGCAAAGGTTACGCTCAATTATTCGTCCGCCGACTCTCCAAGCGTTCTAAATATAAAAGTGCTCATTCTTTTGAAAAATCGCCAAAATCCCTCTTACATCACAACGAAGTGGTGAGTTCAATCTGAAATGGCCGCTACATTTCAAAAAGTTCTTGTGGGCCCAAAATGGACACCGTGTGCAAAAGTTACGCTCAATTCTTCGTCCGTCGACTCTCCAAGCGTTCTAAATATAAAAGTGCTCATTCTTTCGACAAATCGCCAAAATCCCTCATACGTCACGACGAAGTGGTGAGTTCAATCCAAAACGGTCGCTACATTTCCAAAAAGTTCTTGTGGGCCGAAAACGGTCACCGTGTGCAACAGTTACGCTCAATTCTTCGTTTGTCGACTCTCCAAGCGTTCTAAATATACTAGCGCTCATTCTTTCGAAAAATGGCCAAAATTCCTCATACGTCACGACGAAGTTGTGAGTTCAATCCAAAACGGTCGCTACAATTCCAAAAAGTTTTTGTGGGCCCAAAACGGACACCATGTACAAAAGTTACGCTCAGTTCTTCGTCCGCCGACTCTCCAAGCGTTCTAAATATGTAAGTGATCATTGTTTCGAAAAATGGCTAAAATCCCTCGTATGTCACGATAAAGTTGTGTGTTCAATCCGAAACGGTCGGTACATTTCAAAAAAGTACTTATGGGCCCAAAACAGACACCGTGTGCAAAGGTTACGCTCAATTCTTCGTCCGTCGACTCTCCAAGCGTTCTAAATATAAAAGTACTCATTCTTTTGAAAAATCGTCAGAATCCCTCGTACATCACAACGAAGTGGTGAGTTCAATCCGAAATGGCCGCTACATTTCAAAAAGTTCTTGTGGGCCCAAAATGGACACCGTGTGCAAAAGTTACGCTCAATTCTTCGTCCGTCGACTCTCCAAGCGTTCTAAATATGCAAGTGCTCATTCTTTCAAAAAATGGCCAAAATCCCTCGTATGTCACGATAAAGTTGTGTGTTCAATCCGAAACGGTCGCTACATTTCAAAAAAGTACTTATGGGCCCAAAACAGACACCGTGTGCAAAGGTTACGCTCAATTCTACGTCCCCCGACTCTCCAAGCGGTCTAAATATAAAAGTGCTCATTCTTTTGAAAAATCGCCAAAATCCCTCGTACATCACAACGAAGTGGTGAGTTCAATCCGTAGCGGTGGGCCCAAAATGGACACCGTGTGCAAAAGTTACGCTCAATTCTTCGTCCGTCGACTCTCCAAGCGTTCTAAATATGCAAGTGCTCATTCTTTCAAAAAATGGCCAAAATCCCTCGTATGTCACGATAAAGTTGTGTGTTCAATCCGAAACGGTCGCTACATTTCAAAAAAGTACTTATGGGCCCAAAACAGATACCGTGTGCAAAGGTTACGCTCAATTCTTCGTCCGCCGACTCTCCAAGCGTTCTAAATATAAAAGTGCTCATTCTTTTGAAAAATCGCCAAAATCTCTCGTACATCACAACGAAGTGGTGAGTTCAATCCGAAATG
The DNA here is from genome assembly GCF_002742605.1 of Olea europaea var. sylvestris. NCBI lineage: Eukaryota > Viridiplantae > Streptophyta > Magnoliopsida > Lamiales > Oleaceae > Olea > Olea europaea. Next base: position 2,017 of record NW_019231491.1, read on the forward strand.
GCCGCCACATTTCAAAAAGTTCTTGTGGGCCCAAAATGGACACCGTGTGCAAAAGTTACGCTCAATTCTTCGTCCGTCGACTCTCCAAGCGTTCTAAATATGTAAGTGATCATTCTTTCGAAAAATGGCTAAAATCTCTCGTATGTCACGATAAAGTTGTGTGTTCAATCCGAAACGGTCACTACATTTCAAAAAAGTACTTATGGGCCCAAAACAGACACCGTGTGCAAAGGTTACGCTCAATTCTACGTCCCCCGACTCTCCAAGCGGTCTAAATATAAAAGTGCTCATTCTTTTGAAAAATCGCCAAAATCCCTCGTACATCACAACGAAGTGGTGAGTTCAATCCGAAACGGCCGCTAATTTCAAAAAGTTCTTGTGGGCCCAAAATGGACACCGTGTGCAAAAGTTACGCTCAATTCTTCGTCCGTCGACTCTCCAAGCGTTCTAAATATGCAAGTGCTCATTCTTTCAAAAAATGGCCAAAATCCCTCGTACGTCACGATAAAGTTGTGTGTTCAATCCGAAACGGTCGCTACATTTCCAAAAAGTACTTATGGGCCCAAAACTGACACCGTGGGCAAAAGTTACGCTCAATTCTACGTCCCCCGACTCTCCAAGCGGTCTAAATATAAAAGTGCTCATTCTTTCGAAAAATCGCCAAAATCCCTCGTACGTCACGACAAAGTGGTGAGTCAATCCAAAACGGCCGCTACATTTCCAAAAAGTTCTTGTGGGCCCAAAATGGACACCGTGTGCAAAAGTTACACTGAATTCTTCGCCCATCGACACTCCCAGCGTTCTAAATATGCAAGTGCTCATTCTTTCAAAAAATGGCCGAAATCCCTCGTA
>NW_019231492.1:0-2867 GCF_002742605.1 Olea europaea var. sylvestris
TGGGCCCAAAATGGACACCGTCTACAAAAGTTACGCTCAATTCTTCGTCCGCCGACTCTCCAAGCGCTCCAACTATGCAAGTGTTCATTCTTTCGAAAAAGGGCCAAAATCCCTCGTACGTCACGACGAAGTGGTGAGTTTAACCCAAAACGGTCGCCACATTTCCAAAAAGTAATTATGGGCCCAAAATGGACACCGTGTGCAGAAGTTACACTTCGTCCATCGACTCTCCAAGCGTTCTAAATATGCAAGTGCTCATTCTTTCGAAAAATGGCCAAAATCCCTCGTACGTCACGACGAAGTGGTAAGTTCAATCCAAAACGGTCGCTACATTTCCAAAAAGTACTTATGGGCCTAAAACGGACACCGTGTGCAAAAGTTACGCTCAATTCTTCGTACGTCGACTCTCCAAGCGTTCCAAAAATGCAAGTGCTCATTCTTTCAAAAAAAAGCCAAAATCCCTCGTACGTCATGATGAAGTGGTGAGTTCAATCCAAAACGGTCGTTACATTTCAAAAAAGTAATTATGGGCCCAAAACGGACACCGTGTGCAAAAGTTACGCTCAATTCTTCGTACGCCTTTATAAGCGTTCCAAATATGCAAGTGCTCATTCTTTCGAAAAGTGGCCAAAATCCCTCGTACGTCACGACAAAGTGGTGAGTTCAATCCAAAACGGTCGCAACATTTCCAAAATGTACTTATGGGCCCAAAATGGACACAGTGTGCAAAAGTTACACTCAATTCTTCGTCCGTCGACTCTCCAAGCGTTCTAAATATGCAAGTGCTCATTCTTTCGAAAAATGGCTAAAATCCCTCGTACGTCACGACGACGGGGTAAGTTCAATCCAAAACGGTCGCTACATTTCCAAAAAGTACTTATGGGCCTAAAACGGACACCGTGTGCAAAAGTTGAGCTCAATTCTTCGTACGTCGACTCTCCAAGCGTTCCAAACATGCAAGTGCTCATTCTTCCAAAAAAAAAAGCCAAAATCCCTCGTACGTCATGATGAAGTGGTGAGTTCAATCCAAAACGGTCGCTACATTTCAAAAAAGTAATTATGGGCCTGAAACGGACACCGTGTGCAAAAGTTACGCTCAATTCTTTGTACGCGGACTCTCCAAGCATTCTAAATATGCAAGTGCTCATCTTTTCAAAATATGGCCAAAATCCCACGTACTTCATGACGAAGTGGTGTGTTCAACCCAAAACGGTCGCTACATTTCCAAAAAGTACTTATGGGCCCAAAACAGACAATGTGTGCAAAAGTTACGCTCAATTCTTTGTATGCCGACTCTCCAAGCGTTCGAAATATGCAAGTGCTCATTCTTTCGAAAAATGGCCATAATCCCTCATCCGTCATGATGAAGTGGTGAGTTCAATCCAAAACGATTGCTACATTTCCAAAAAGTTCTTATGGCCCAAAATGGACACCGTGTGCAAAAGTTACACTCAATTCTTCGTCCGTCGACGCTCCAAGCGTTCCAAATATACAAGCGCTCCTTCTTTCCAAGAATGGCCAAAATCCCTCGTACGTCACGATGAAGTGGTGAGGTCAATCCAAAACGGTCGCAACATTTCCAAAAAGTACTTATGGACGCAAAACGGACACAGTGTGCAAAAGTTACACTCAATTCTTCGTCCGTCGACGCTCCAAGCGTTCCAAATATGCAAGTGCTCATTCTTTCGAAAAGTGGCCAAAATCCCTCGTACGTCACGACAAAGTGGTGAGTTCAATTCAAAACGGTCGCAACATTTCCAAAATGTACTTATGGGCCCAAAATGGACACAGTGTGCAAAAGTTACACTCAATTCTTCGTCCGTCGACGCTCCAAGCGTTCTAAATATGCAAGTGCTCATTCTTTCGAAAAATGGCCAAAATCCCTCGTACGTCACGATGAAGTGGTGAGATCGATCCAAAACGGTCGCCACATTTCCAAAAAGTACTTATGGGCCAAAACGGACACCGTGTGCAAAAGTTATGCTCAATTCTTCGTCCGCCGACTCTCCAAGCGTTCTAAATATGCAAGTGCTCATTCTTTCGAAAAGTGGCCAAAATCCCTCGTACGTCACGACAAAGTGGTGAGTTCAATCCAAAACGGTCGCTACATTTCCAAAAAATACTTATGGGCCCAAAATGGACACCGTGTGCAAAAGTTACGCTCAATTCCTAGTACGCCGACTGTCCAAGCGTTCCAAATATGCAACTGCTCATTCTTTCGAAAAATGGCCAAAATCCCTATTACGTCATGACGAAGTGGTGAGTTCACTCCAAAACGGTCGCTACATTTCGAAAAAGTACTTATGGGCCCAAAACGGACACCGTGTAAAAAAGTTACGCTCAATTCTTCGTACGCCGACTCTCCAAGCGTTCCAAATATGCAAGTGTTCATTCTTTCTAAAAATGGACAAAATCCCTCGTACATCACGACGAATTGGAGAGTTCAATCCAAAATGGTCGCTACATTTCCAAAAAGTACTTATGGGCCCAAAACGGACACAGTGTGCAAAAGTTACGATCAATTCTTCGTCCGCCGACTCTCCAAGCGTTCAAAATTTGAAAGTGCTCATTCATTCGAAAAATGGCCAAAATCCCTCGTACGTCACAATAAAGTGGTGAGTTCAATCCAAAACGATCGCTACATTTTCAAAAAGTACTTCTGGGCCCAAAATGGACACCGTGTGCAAAAGTTACGCTCAATTCTTCGTACACCGACTCTCCAAGGGTTCCAAATATGCAAGTGCTCATTCTTTCAAAAAATGGCCTAAATCCCTTGTACGTCATGATGAAGTGGTGAGTTCAATCCTAAACGGTCGCTACATTTCCAAAAAGTACTTATGGGCCCAAAACGGACACCGTGTGCAAAA
>NW_019231493.1:0-217 GCF_002742605.1 Olea europaea var. sylvestris
TTAGTCAAATTTGAGCCGATTTCGACACCGTCGCGAAAAATGACGTAATTGCGCCCGACGCTATTTTTGTTTCCGATCAATCCCCCAAATTTTGGCCCATTCCGACACCGTAGTGAAAAATGACGAAATTGCCCCCGGCGCGATTTTTGTGTCCGATCAATCAGCCAAATTTGGGCCCATTCCGACACCATCGCGAAAAATGACGAAATTGCCCCCG
>NW_019231493.1:277-1354 GCF_002742605.1 Olea europaea var. sylvestris
AATTTTAGCCGATTCCGACACCGTCGCGAAAAATGACGAAATTGCCCACGGCGCGATTTTTGTTTCCCATCAATCAGTCAAATTTGAGACCATTCTGACACTGTCGCGAAAAATGACGAAATTGCCCCCGGCGCGATTTTTGTTTCCGATCAATCAGTCAAATTTGGGCCCATTCTGACACCGTCGCGAAAAATGACCAAATTGCGCCCGGCGCAATTTTTGTGTCCAATCAATCAACCAAATTTGTGCCCATATCGACACCGTCGCGAAAAACGACGAAATTACCACCGGCGCGATTTTTGTTTTTGATCAATCAGACAAATTTGTGCCCATACCGACACCGTCGCGAAAAGCGACGAAATTACCCCCGTCGCGATTTTTGTTTCCGACCAATCAGTCAAATTTGAGCCGATTCCGACACCGTCGCGAAAAGCGACGAAATTACCCCCGTCGCGATTTTTGTTTCCGACCAATCAGTCAAATTTGAGCCGATTCCGACACCGTCGCGAAAAGCGACGAAATTACCCCCGTCGCGATTTTTGTTTCCGACCAATCAGTCAAATTTGAGCCGATTCCGACACCGTCGCGAAAAGCGACGAAATTACCCCCGTCGCGATTTTTGTTTCCGACCAATCAGTCAAATTTGAGCCGATTCCGACACCGTCGCGAAAAGCGACGAAATTACCCCCGTCGCGATTTTTGTTTCCGACCAATCAGTCAAATTTGAGCCGATTCCGACACCGTCGCGAAAAGCGACGAAATTACCCCCGTCGCGATTTTTGTTTCCGACCAATCAGTCAAATTTGAGCCGATTCCGACACCGTCGCGAAAACTGACGAAATTGCCCCCGGCGCGATTTTTGTTTCCGATCAATCAGCCAAATTTGGGCCCATACCGACACCGTCGCGAAAAACCATGAAATTACCCCCGGCGCGATTTTTGTTTCCGATCAATCAGTCAAATTTGTGACCATTCCGACACCGTCGCGAAAACCGACGAAATTGCCCCCGGCACGATTTTTGTTTCCGATCAATCAGTCAAATTTGGGCCCATTCAGACACCGTCGCGAAAAATGAC
>NW_019231493.1:1683-2867 GCF_002742605.1 Olea europaea var. sylvestris
CGACACCGTCGCGAAAAATGACGTAATTGCGCCCGACGCTATTTTTGTTTCCGATCAATCAGTCAAATTTGGGCCCATTCCGACACCGTCGCGAAAAATGACGAAATTGCCCCCGGCGCGATTTTTGTTTCCGATCAATCAGCCAAATTTGGGACCATTCCGACACCTTTGCGAAAAATGACGAAATTGTCCCCGGCGCGATTTTTGTTTCCGATGAATCAGCCAAATTTGGGACCATTCCGACACCGTTGCGAAAAATGACGAAATTACCCCCGGCGCGATTTTTGTTTCCGATCAATCCGCCAAATTTGGGACCATTCCGACACCGTCGCTAAAAATGACGAAATTGCCCCCGGCGCGATTTTTGTTTCCGATCAATCAGTCAAATTTGGGCCCATTCCGACACTGTCGCGAAAAATGATGAAATTGCGCCCGATGCGATTTTTGTTTCCGATCAATCCGCCAAATTAGGGCCCATTCCGACACCGTCGTTAAAAATGACGAAATGGCCCCCGGTGCGATTTTTGTTTTCGATCAATCAGTCAAATTTGAGCCCATTCCGACACCGTCGCGAAAAATGACGAAATTGCCCCGGCGCGATTTTAGTTTCCGAACAATCAGCCAAATTTGGGCCCATTCCGCCACTGTCGCGAAAAATGATGAAATTGCGCTTGATGCGATTTTTGTTTCCGATCAATCAATTTTTGTTTTCGATCAATCGGTCAAATTTCAGCCGATTCCGACACCATCGCGAAAAATGGCGAAATGGCCCCCGGTGCGATTTTTGTTTCCGATCAATCAATTTTTGTTTTCGATCAATCGGTCAAATTTCAGCCGATTCCGACACCATCGCGAAAAATGACGAAATTGCCCCCAGCGCGATTTTTGTTTCCGATCAATCAGTCAAATATGAGCCGATTCCGACACCGTCGCGAAAAATGATGTAATTGCGCCCGACGCTATTTTTGTTTCCGATCAATCCGCCAAATTTGGGCCCATTCCGACACCGTCGTGAAAAATGACGAAATTGCCCCCGGCGCGATTTTTGTGTCCGATCAATCAGCCAAATTTGGGCCAATCCCGACACCTTTGCGAAAAATGACGAAATTGCCCCCGTCGCGATTTTTGTTTCCGATCAATCAGTCAAATTTGAGCCGATTCCGACACCGTCGCGAAAAATGACG
>NW_019231494.1:0-2867 GCF_002742605.1 Olea europaea var. sylvestris
GGCGTACGAAGAATTGAGCGTAACTTTTGTAAGAGGTGTCCGTTTCGGGCCCATAAGTACTTTTTGGAAATGTAGCGTCCCTTCTGGATTGAACTCACTACTTTGTCGTGACGTATGAGGGATTTTGGCCATTTTTGGAAAGATTGAGCAGTTTTATGTTTGGAAGTCTTGGATAGTCGGCGTACGAAGAATTGAGCGCAACTTTTGCACACGGTGTCCGTTTTGGGCCCATAAGTACTTTTTGGAAATGTAGCGATCGTTTTGGATTGAACTCACCACTTCATCATGACGTATGACGGATTTCGGATGTTTTCTGAAAGAATTAGCACCTTTATACCTGGAAGGCTTGGATAGTCAGCGTACGAAGAATTGAGGGTACATTTTGCACACGGTGTCCGTTGTGGGCCCATAAGTACTTTTTGGAAATGTAGCGATCGTTTTGGATTGAACTCACAACTTCGTCGTGACGTATGAGGGATTTCGGCCATTTTTCGAAAGAACGAGCACTTCTATATTTGGAACGCTCGGATAGTCGGCGTACGAAGAATTGAGCGCAACTTTTGCACACGGTGTCCGTTTTGGGCCCATAAGTACTTTTTGGAAATGTAGCGATCGTTTTGGATTGAACTCACCACTTCATCATGACGTATGACGGATTTCGGATGTTTTCTGAAAGAATTAGCACCTTTATACCTGGAAGGCTTGGATAGTCAGCGTACGAAGAATTGAGTGTACATTTTGCACACGGTGTCCGTTGTGGGCCCATAAGTACTTTTTGGAAATGCAGCGACCCTTTTGGATTGAACTCTCCACTTCGTCGTGACGTATGAGGGATTTCGGCCATTTTTCGAAAGAACGAGAACCTCTACACTTGGAACGCTCGGATAGTCAGCGTATGAAGAATTGAGCGTAACATTTGCAAGAGGTGTCCGTTTCGGGCGCATAAGTACTTTTTGGAAATGAAGCGACCCTTTTGGATTGAACTTACTGCTTCATCGTGACGTATGAGAGATTTCGGCCATTTTTCGAAAGAACGAGAACCTCTACACTTGGAACGCTCGGATAGTCAGCGTATGAAGAATTGAGCGTAACATTTGCAAGAGGTGTCCGTTTCGGGCGCATAAGTACTTTTTGGAAATGAAGCGACCCTTTTGGATTGAACTTACAACTTCGTCGTGACGTATGAGGGATTTTGGCCATTTTTTGGAAGGAGTGAGCAGTTTTATGTTTGGAAGGCTTGGATAGTCGGCGTACGAAGAATTGAGCGTAACTTTGGCAAGAGGTGTCCGTTTCGGGCGCATAAGTACTTTTTGGAAATGAAGCGACCCTTTTGGATTGAACTTACTGCTTCATCGTGACGTATGATAGATTTCGGCCATTTTTCGAAAGAACGAGAACCTCTACACTTGGAACGCTCGGATAGTCAGCGTATGAAGAATTGAGCGTAACATTTGCAAGAGGTGTCCGTTTCGGGCCCATAAGCACTTTTTGGAAGTGTAGCGACCCTTTTAGATTGAACTCACTACTTCGTCCTGACGTATAAGAGATTTTGGCCATTTTTGGAATGATTGAGCAGTTTTATGTTTGAAAGGCTTGGATAGTAGCGTACGAAGAATTGAGCGTAACTTTTTCACACGGTGTCCGTTTTGGGCCCATAAGTACCTTTTGGAAATGTAGCGACCCTTTTGGATTGAACTCACCACTTCGTCGTGACGTATGACGAATTTGGCCATTTTTCAAAAGAACGAGTACCTCTATACTTGGAACACTCGGATAGTCGGCGTATGAAGAATTGAGCGTAACATTTGCAAGAGGTGTCCGTTTCGGGCCCATAAGCACATTTTGGAAATGTAGCGACCCTTTTAGATTGAACTCATTACTTCGTCGTGACGTATGAGAGATTTTGGCCTTTTTGGAAAGATTGAGCAGTTTTACGTTTGGAAGGCTTGGATAGTAGCGTACGAAGAATTGAGCGTAACTTTTTCACAGGGTGTCCGTTTTGGGCCCATAAGTACTTTTTGGAAATGTAGCGACCCTTTTGGATTAAACTCACAACTTCGTCGTGACGTATTAGGGATTTCGGCCATTTCTCAAAAGAAGGAGCACTTCTATATTTGGAACGCTCGGATAGTCGGCGTACGAAGAATTGAGCGTAACTTTCACACACGGTGTCCGTTTTGGGCCCATAAGTACTTTTTGAAAATATAGCAACCCTTTTGGATTGAACTCACAACTTCGTCGTGACGTATGATGGATTTCAGCCATTTTTTGAAAGAAAGTGCAATTTTATGTTTGAAGGATTGGATAGTCGGGGTATGAAGAATTGACCGTACCTTTTGCACACGGCGTCCGTTTCGGGCCCATAAGTACTTTTTGGAAATGTAGCGACCCTTTCGGATTGAACTCACAACTTCGTCGTGACGTATGAGAGATTTTGGCCATTTTTGGAAAGATTGAGCAGTTTTATGTTTGGAAGGCTTGGATAGTAGCGTACGAAGAATTGAGCGTAATTTTTTCACACGGTGTCCGTTTTGGGCCCATAAGTACTTTTTGAAAATGTAGCGACCCTTTTGGATTGAACTCACAACTTCGTCGTGACGTATGAGGGATTTCGGCCATTTTTGGAAAGAACGAGCACTTCTATATTTGAAACGCTCGGATAGTCGATGTACGAAGAATTGAGCGTAACTTTTGATCACGGCGTCCGTTTTGGGCCCATAAGTACTTTTTGGAAATGTAGCGACCTTTTTGGATTGAACTCACGACTTCGTCAAGACGTCTACGGTATTTCGGCAATTTTTCGAAAGAACGAGCACTTCTATATTTGGAACGCTCGGATAGTCGGCGTACGAAGTATTGAGCGTAAC
>NW_019231495.1:0-2867 GCF_002742605.1 Olea europaea var. sylvestris
TGGAAATAAAGAAGACAAAAAAAAAAGTCCTTCTACATTTTGTACAATAACATGAGATTTATTTACTGTTCAATGAAATAGTGTCATCTCCTTCCCATTTTTAAGAGAAGTCAGGGGAAAAAAAAAGAAATTAGTGTTAGAAACAAAATGATAATACCCTCTAAAAAAAATCAACCTAGAACCACACAATAAAATCAAACTAATATACATTCAATTCATAGCAAAATTATATATTTACTTACCAAAAACCCTTGTTTCAATAATTTAGATTCAAACCTCTATAAAAAGAAAACAAAAATAGGGAAAGCGAGGAATAAAAGAAAAAAAGAAAACTGCTATCATAGTATTGTGTCATATAGAAAAAATATGTTTGTATATTTACAATTGCATCACAGTGTTGTGTCATCTAGAAAAAATATGGTTATATATTTCATACTTGAATAAAAAATATACGAGGTTATAAAAACTATTTTGCCTGTATTTTTTGACAGTGTTGATATGATTGAGTTGAATGTCAAAATTATATTTCTAAATTTTGTGTAAATATTGGAAAATTGAAGATTGTAAATCAACTTGCATATTCATATGTGTTTATATTTTGTGTTTCTTATATTTTAATAATTATTTTCTACTTATTTTGAAAAAATTAAAATCTGAAATTTTTTTTTGACATTCGGTTTAGTAAGTAAATATACGGCGTTCTGCATTCTTAGTATTTGTAAGTATAAAAATCAGTACATGAAAATATGGTAAGTTACAAATACGGTAGGTAGCATATACAGTAAGGTGCAAATACAATAAGTTGCCTACAAATACAGTAGGCTACATATACGGTAAGTTGCATATGCAGAATTATAATTTGTTATAAATGTATAAAATTTATTTAATATTAAATTTCTTACAATATTATTTCTTTTTTTATAATTGTATTTCAGGGAATTAAAAAATGGTTATGAAATTGCTAATTTGTAAATGTGTTTTTTTGTTGAAAATAAAAATAAATTTTTTTATGCTATTTGTAAAAAAAAATTTATTGTAATTTTATTAGCGTAATAAGAAGATTTATTATAATTATTAAAAAAAAAATTTAATACCACACAGTAAATCCATACTTTTAACCAGTGACTACCAAGTCTTTTGTATATCAAAAATGCATTTCCCATTCGAACAATGATGCCAAATTTTTTGGCATCATTCTTTCTTTTTCTTTTTTTCACAGGTTTTACTTTTTTTCATTTTTGTCTTCTTCATATGTTTAGATGCTTTTGTTAGCAATGATTATTTCTTTGAGAGTTTTTTTGTATTATATTGAAATTAAATTTATTCTTGTAACATATTTTTTTTTAAATTTAACACATTTTTAACTAATAAAGTAACAAACTAAACAAATATTAGGTTGTATAATTAAATTAAACAAAAAAAAAAGTTGTTGGCACAACTCCGCACAGACTGTGAGGTGCGGACTCCCCGCACATTTGGAGACATGATCGCATGTGCAGACACTTCGCACAATCTGTGCGGTACGGACTCCCAGCACATTTGGAGACGTGACCGCACAACATGTTTTTTTTATTTAAATTATTAAATTAGTAATTAGACGAAATTAATTCTAATCATCTCTCCGCATTGTACAGATTTATTTATTTTTTTTGTCTCTTGCAGTTTATATATACTAAATATTTTTTAATGCAGATGGCATAATGCGTGTGTGTGGAAGAATATTTGCCAATCACCATAAATAAAATTCTTCACAAAATACAAAAATAAAAAATGACATCACGCACAGTAAAATTGGATTACATTACCGTTGCATCTAGAGTATTGCCTCTTTGTCCTTTTTATAAGAAGTTAGATAATACTGAAATCATCCACTTCTAAAATTCACAGAGAATAAATAGCATCGATCCTTATCTCATTGTTTTGCTCCACGGAGTCCCTTGCAGTAAATTGTAAACTTAATACTTACCAGTCTATCGAATTCTAGGTTTATTTCTGGTCACGATCTTCGTTTGAATAGAAGGAATTTGTCCATAAACATTAAAAAAAAAAAAAAATTATTATTATTATACAGAGATATGAAGCGAGAGCGGAGGAAACAGATCGACTTGCTGAAGAAAATATTCTGATATATTACAATTCTACTTAATTTCGGCAAGTTAAAGTGAACATAATTCGCAACTTAGATTCTGAATTATTATAACGTATGAACAGAGAAGATCAACATTACAAATGGACAAGTGAACAATCAAATTCAGAAGTTCACTAATAAATCAGACGAAAACGGTGAATTAAAGCTAAAAACAAAAAGACAAAAATCTGGAGTGAATTCCTCTTAATTACCGCCAGTGCAGCTCAGTAATACTACTATTAAAGATTACCTGAAATTTCACTTCCACAAGAGCAAAATATGCTGGATTAAGCCTCTTCAGAAGTGCATAGTTTGAAAAGCTTGCTGCAGAATTGGCAGAAGGTGTATTATGCTTTTGGATCAAAATACAAAATAATATTTATGAACAATGCTAAATGTAAATCTAACGCAACATTATAGTAGTAAAAGACAATGCACGAGATTCGTTGATTAGATATGAGGACGGGTCATTTTCAACCGTTGTTAAACCACAATTTGTACGCCTTTTTTAGTACTCTAAGCAATAGTTACTAGTCAGTGGGCGTGGGCGTGAACGTGGACGTGGCATCTAGCTTGAGATTTTATTTTGCCTTTTTTGAACTTTATGCTTTAAAACTACGCTTTTGTTTGAACCCCATTTCGACGAAAAAAAAAATTTGTAATAGTGATTTTCAAAAGAATGTGTGGTTAAAAATAAAAAGAAATTTTTGATTTATGTGTAAATTATATTATATTATTG
>NW_019231496.1:0-2867 GCF_002742605.1 Olea europaea var. sylvestris
CCACGAGAACGGGGCGTAAGGAGAACTGAGAAGTGAAGACTTCCTGAGCTGTAGCAGAAATGAATCTGGAACGACTATATGACATCGAACCACTAGCTGGCTGTGCAGAGGATCGAGAACGGTTACGGGCCATCTGGCATTTGTAGAGACAAAACAAATAAGTAATATGAAGAATGCACGTGATTCGATGCAATGTGGAATGAAACACCACACATACAAATGAGGCACAATAGAGATGCATCGACAAACGTGAATGACCCTAAGCACAAACGAAGTAAGATGAAGATATAGACCAAAAATATGTGTGAACACACCTATCGTGGCACGTCATGACAAAGAACCAATGATAGAAAGGAAAGAAAGAAATGAGATGCACAAAAAAAAAGGAGGAAACAAAGAGTAAAATAGGTAAGGAATTTCATCGAGCATGTGGCGTGCATCACTTTGTCACACAATTCCAAGAACATATGAGATCCAATCACCCATCCAATCATAGTTCCTCAAACTAGAAATGACGTACTTTAAAATGAAACAAACCACACGTCAAATGGATTAACGGAATGCAAGAACGAACGAATTGAAAATGGATGAAAAACATATAAACCACATAGTTCGAAGAATGAAGAAATCAACAATGCAATGGAAATCGTGATGCACAATGCGGGAAAGAACTCCCAATGAAACAAGAAATGTCAAAGCTACTATTAATTAAGTAACAATCAAGCAAGAATACCAAAGTAAGCCAAACACACGAGAAAGAGAAGTAAAACGAAAAAAAAAAATTACCTCAATATGAAGTTTGGCAAAGGAAATCCGGAAACAAATGTGTTATGGACCATGAAGTGATGTTATTAGAGGAATATGGGGATGAAATATGGAGGAAATCACGAAGAAAAATGAAGGAGAAGAGAAAAAGAAGAAATTGCGCGAAAAAAAAAATGAAACAGGGCCGTTTTAAAATAGGCCTGTCGCTCGAGCGAGGGTCCAGCGAGACTCGGGCGACAAGCAAACTGCTTTTTTCGCTCGAGCGAAGACCAGGCGAGACTCGAGAGAAACACCAAATGTCAAAAATAGCACTAAGAATTTAAATTTTGAGAAAAATAACATAATCTTCAAGGAATGACGAAATTAGCCCCAAATCGTGAAATTTCAAAAATAAGTGAACTACGTAATAGTGGAAAATAATCCAAAAAAAATAGCATGGAACCACATATGCAATCAAAACCAACAATAAGCATAAAATCACAAACCTGACCACCAGCACATAGACAAATCGTTAATCCACACATAGTTCAGAATCCTGTGTAGTAAAGTGTATACAGAACATCACCGTGAAAAGTGCCACGTAGTCCCTGCAAGCTAGACTCAAAACCTTAAATTAGTGAGAAAGGACACGTGAAAACAACCAGACAAAGATGAATGTCGACCAAGTGATAGTCAAATCCAATTCCACGAGGACCTATATCAAATATTATGATTGTCACAATTTTACTCCCCCTAACTGTATGATTCCAAATTTTTATTTTTATCTTTATTGTTTTTTTTAATTAACAAAAGAACTTAAGTGCAATGCCATCCCCATTAGGCAACATAAATGACCCCTGTAACGAACTTTGGGCCGGTGACTCCCAAGTCAGACGACCATAGAGCACCAGGTTAGAAACCCCTCAGGCTTAATTGTTCGAGTCAAATAGGCCCCGAAGATAGCCATAAGTTCAACAAAGAACAAAAGTAAAACTGGGGAAAGACAATATTGATTAGGTTACACTCGTCCCAGATCAAGTCAAATGTACATACAACCCCAATCATAGAAGAACACCATCCCAAGGCTCACCCATGCGGTCAAGACTCACTTACAGGACTACAGTGTGTGCTGTGTAAAAATGAATGACGAGCCATATACCCAGAACTCCACAGTGAAAAATGAACAAAGATGGATCCTCAGATTCATACACATGTTGGAAAAATAGAATTTGATCTTTAATGCAAATGCCAGAATCGTTACATAAAAGTCCAAAAAAATTTTATTTTATTTTATTTTATCTGATTTTTTTTTTATTAAAACACACATATAACACATAACAGAAGACTAAACAAAACAAAAGAAATGCATCACACACACACAGATCACACGCAAGATATGAAGTGATGAGGTACATATGTGATGAATGCATGAACATGCATGAATCCATAATCAAATAGGTGAGCAAACACCAACAACCGTCCGAAGCGACTCAAACCTCAATCCATCTAGTGGTTTCGTAAGTAGATCAGCCAATTGATTATCAGTAGAGACATGGTCGAGGGAGATTACATGTGATTCAACAAGCTCACGAATAAAATGATGTCGTATGTCTATATGTTTTGTTCGAGAGTGTTGAATGGGATTTTTAGAAATGTTTATTGCACTTGTATTATCACAGAAAATAGTCATGGTCCCTTGACTAATCCCATAATCACTCAGCATCTGTTTCATCCAGAGAAGCTGAGTGCAGCAACTCCCTGTAGCTATGTATTCAACCTCTGCCTGGATAGCGATATAGAATTCTGTTTCTTACTTAACCAGGCTACGAGATTGCTACCCATGTAAAAACAACCCCCTGTCGTACTTTTTCTATCAGCTGCGTTCTCGGCCCAATCGGCGTCGGAGTAACCAGCTAAGTTAAGATTGGAATTTCAAGAATAGAAGATCCTTAGATCAACTGTACCACTCACATATCTAATGATGCGTCTAATAGAGCTTAAGTGTGATTCTTTTGGATCTGCCTGAAATCGAGCACACATACCAACGCTAAAAGCAATGTCAGGTCTAGTAGCTGTGTGATAAAGAAGACTACCTATCATGCTTCGATATAGGGAAGGATCTA
>NW_019231497.1:0-2867 GCF_002742605.1 Olea europaea var. sylvestris
CTACATTTCCAAAAAGTACTTATGGGCCCAAAACGGACACCGTGTGCAAAAGTTACGCTCAATTCTTCGTACCCCGACAATCCGAACATTCCAAGTTTGAAAGTGCTCATTCTTTCGAAAAATGGCCAAAATCCCTCGTACGTCACGACGAAGTGGTGAGTTCAAATCAAAATCGTCGCTACATTTCCAAAAAGTACTTATGGGCCCAAAACGGACACGGTGTGCAAGAGTTACGCTCAATTCTTCTTACGCCGACAATCCAAGCGTTCCAAATTTGCAAGTACTCATTGTTTCGAAAAATGTCCGAAATCCCTCATACGTCATGACGAATTGGTGAGTTCAATCCAAAATGGTCGCTACATTTCCAAAAAGTACTTTTTTTCCCAAAAAGGACAACGCGTGCAAAAGTTACGCTCAATTCTTCGTACGCCGACTCTCCAAGCGTTCCAAATATGCAAGTGCTCATTCTTCGAAAAATGGCCAAAATCCCTCGTACGTCGCGATGAAGTGGCGAGTTCAATCCAAAACGGTCGCTACATTTCCAAAAAGTTCTTATGGCCCCAAAACGGACACCGTGTGCAAAAGTTACGCTCAATTCTTCGTACGTCGACTCTCCAAGCATTCCAAATATGCAAGTGCTCATTCTTCGAAAAATGGCCAAAATCCCTCGTACGTCGCGATGAAGTGGCGAGTTCAATCCAAAACGGTCGCTACATTTCCAAAAAGTTCTTATGGCCCCAAAACGGACACCGTGTGCAAAAGTTACGCTCAATTCTTCGTACGTCGACTCTCCAAGCATTCCAAATATGCAAGTGCTCATTCTTTCCAAAAATGGCTGAAATCCCTCGTACGTCACGATGATGTCGTGAGTACAATCCAAAATGATCGCTACATTTCTGAAAAGTACTTATGGGCCCAAAATGGACGCCGTTTTCAAAAGTTACGCTCGATTCTTCTAACGCGGAGAATCCAAGCATTCCAAATATGCAAGTGCTCATTCTTTCGAAAAATGGCCAAAATCCCTCGTACGTCGCGATGAAGTGGCGAGTTCAATCCAAAACGGTCGTTGCAATTCCAAAAAGTACTTATGTGACCGAAATGGACACCGTGTGCAAAAGTTCGCTCAATTCTTCGTACGCCGACTCTCCAAGCGTTCCAAATATGCAAGTGCTCATTCTTTCTAAAAATGGCTAAAATCCCTCGTATGTCACGATGAAGTCATGAGTTCAATCCAAAACGGTCTCTGCATTTCCAAAAAGGACTTATGGGCACAAAACGGACACCGTGTGCAAAAGTTACGCTCAATTCTTCGTACGCCGACTCTCCAAGCGTTCCAAATATGCAACTGCTCATTCTTTCGAAAAATGGCCAAAATCCCACATTTGTCACGACGAAGTGGTGAGTTCAATCCAAAATGGTCGCTACATTTCCAAAAAGTACTTATG
The DNA here is from genome assembly GCF_002742605.1 of Olea europaea var. sylvestris. Taxonomy (NCBI): domain Eukaryota; kingdom Viridiplantae; phylum Streptophyta; class Magnoliopsida; order Lamiales; family Oleaceae; genus Olea; species Olea europaea. The sequence goes on from NW_019231497.1 coordinate 1,446, forward strand.
GGCCCAAAACGGACACCGTGTGCAAAAGTTACGCTCAATTCTTCGTACGCCGACAATCCGAGCATTCCAAGTTTGAAAGTGCTCATTCTTTCAAAAAATGGCCAAAATCCCTCGTAACTCACGATGAAGTGGTGAGTTCAAACCAAAACCGTCGCTACATTTCCAAAAAGTACTTATGGGCCCAAAACGGACACCGTGTGCAAAAGTTACGCTCAATTCTTCGTACGCTGACTATCCAAGCTTTCCAAATATAAATGTGCTCATTCTTTTGAAAAATGGCCGAAATCCCTCATACGTCATGACAAAGTGGTGAGTTCAATCCAAAACGGTCGCTACATTTCCAAAAAGTACTTAAGGGCCCAAAACGGACACCGTGTGCAAACGTTACGCTCAATTCTTCGTACGCTGACTATCCAAGCTTTCCAAATATAAATGTGCTCATTCTTTTGAAAAATGGCCGAAATCCCTCATACGTCATGACAAAGTGGTGAGTTCAATCCAAAATGGTCGCTACATTTCTGAAAAGTACTTATGGGCCGAAAACGGACGCCGTTTTCAAATGTTACGCTCATTTCTTCGAACGCGGTCAATCCAAGCTCTCCAAATATTCAAGTGCTCATTCTTTCGAAAAATGGCCAAAATCCCTCGTACCTCACGACGAAGTGGTGAGTTCAAACCAAAACCGTCGCTACATTTCCAAAAAGTACTTATGGGCCCAAAACGGACACCGTGTGCAAAAGTTACGCTCAATTCTTTGTCCGCCGACTCTCCAAGCGTTCTAAATATGCAAGTGCTCATTCCGTCGAAAAATGGCCAAAATCACTCGTACGTCACGACAAAGTGGTGAGTTCAATCCAAAACGGTCCCTACGTTTCCGAAAAGTACTTATGGACTCAAAATGGACACCGTGTGCAAAAGTTACGCTCAATTCTTCGTATTCCGACTCTCCAAGCGTTCCAAATATGCAAGTGCCCATTCTTTCTAAAAATGGCTAAAATCCCTCGTACGTCACGATGAAGTCGTGAGTTCAATCCAGAATGGTCGCTACATTTCTGAAAAGTACTTATGGGCCGAAAACGGACGCCGTTTTCAAATGTTACGCTCGTTTCTTCGAACGCGGACAATCCAAGCTCTCCAAATATTCAAGTGCTCATTCTTTCAAAAAATGCCCAAAATCCCTCTTACGTCACGACGAAGTGCTGAGTTCAATCCAAAATGGTCGCTACATTTCCAAAAAGTACTTATGGACTCAAAATGGACACCGTGTGCAAAAGTTACGCTCAATTCTTCGTATTCCGACTCTCCAAGCGTTCCAAATATGCAAGTGCTCATTTTTTCAAAAAATGGCTGAAATCCCTCATACGTCACGACGAAGTGGTGAGTTCAATCCAAAATGGTCGCTGCACTTCGAAAAAGTAAGTA
>NW_019231498.1:0-2867 GCF_002742605.1 Olea europaea var. sylvestris
AAAAGTGGTTTTTGATTTCACGATGACTTCGGGTTTGTTCATTTTTTACGAAATGCTAGTCTATTTGGATTGGAATCGAGCCGATGAAAAGTAGTTTTTGATTTCATGATAACTTTGGATTTGTTCGTTTTTGGCGAATTGCTAGTCTAGTTCGATTGGAATCGAGCCAATGAAAAGTGGTTTTTGATTTTATGATAATTTCGGGTTAGTTCGTTTTTTGCAAAATGCCAGTCTAATTTGATTGGAATCGAGCCAATGAAAAGTAGTTTTCAATTTCATGTTTACTTCGGTTTGTTCATTTTTGACGAATCGTTAGTCTAATTCGATTGGAATCGAGGCAATGAAAAGTGGTTTTTGATTTCATGATAACTCCGGGTTTAATCATTTTCAAAAAATTGCTAGTCTAATTTGATTGGAATCATGCCAATGAAAAGTGGTTTTTGAATTCATGATAACTTTGGGTTTGATCATTTTAGGTGAATTGCTAGTCTAATTCGATTAGAATCGAGCCAATGAAAAGTGGCTTTCCATTTCATTATAACTTCGGGTCTGATCATTTTCGAAAAATTGCTAGTTTAATTCAATTGGAATCGACCGAATGAAAAGTGATTTTCGATTTCATGTTAACTTCGGGTTTGATCATTTTCGGCGAATTGCTAGTCTAATTGGATTGTAATCGAGCCAATGAAAAGGGGTTCTGATTACATGATAAATTCGAGTTTGTTCGTTCTTGGCGTACTAGTCTTATTAGATTAAAATCGAGCCAACGAAAAGTGGCTTTCGATTTCATGATTACATCGGGTTTGTTCTTCTTTGGTAAATTACTAGTCTAATTCGATTGGAATCGAGACACTGAAAAGTGGTTTTTCATTTCATGATAACTTCGGATTTGTTTGTTTTTGTGAATTGCTAGTCTAATTCGATTGGAATCGAGCCAATGGAAAGTGGTCTTTGATTCCATGATAACTTCGGGTTTGTTCATTTTTTGCGTGATGCCAGTCCAATTTGATTGGAATCTAGCGAATGAAAAGTGGTTTTTGATTTCATGATAATATCGGGTTTGTTCACCTTTGGCGAATTGCTAGTCTAATTCGATTGGAATCGGGCAAATAAAAAGTGGTTTTTGATTTCACGATAACTTCGGGTTAGTTCGTTTTTTGCAAAATGCCAGTCTAATTCGATTGGAATCGAGCCAATGAAAAGTAGTTTTTAATTTCATGATTACTTCGGTTTGTTCATTTTTGGCGAATCGTTAGTCTAATTCGATTGGAATCGAGGCAACGAAAAGTGTTTTTTGATTTCATGATAACTTCGGGTTTGATCATTTTCGACGAATTGCTAGTCTAAGTCGATTGGATTCGAGCCAATGAAAAGTGGCTTTCGATTTCATGATAACTTCGGGTTTGATCATTTTCAAAAAATTGCTAGTCTATTTCGATTGGAATCGTGCCAATGAAAATTGGTTTTTGAATTCATGATAACTTCAGGTTTGATCATTTTCGGTGAATTGCTAGTCTAATTCGATTGGAATCAAGCCAACAAAAAGTGGTTTTGGATTTCATGATGACTTCGGGTTTTTTCGTTTTGGGCAAATTGCTAGTCTAATTGGATTGGAATCGAGCGAATGGAAAGTGGTCTTTCATTCCATGATAACTTCGGGTTTGTTCATTTTTTGCGTGATGCTAGTCCAATTTGATTGGAATCGAGCCAATGAAAAGTGGTTTTTGATTTCATGATAATATCGGGTTTGTTCGCCTTTGGCGAATTGCTAGTCTAATTCGATTGGAATCGGGCAAATGAAAAGTGGTTTTTGATTTCATGATAACTTCGGGTTTGTTTGTTTTCTGCTAATTGCTAGCCTAATTCGATTGGAATCGAGCCAATGAAAAGTGGCTTTCGATTTCGTGATAACTTTCGATTTGTTCATTTTTTAAGAAATTGCGAGTCTAATTCGATTGGAATTTAGATAATGAAAAGTGGCTTTGATTTCATGATAACTTCGGGTTTGTTCATTTTTGGCGAATAGCTAGTCTAATTCGATTAGAATAGAGCAAATGAAAAGTCGTTTTGATTTCATGATAACTTCGGGTTTGTTCGTTTTTGGCGAAATGCTAGTCTAATTCGATTGGAATCGAGCTAATGAATAGTGGATTTTGATTTCATCATAACTTCGGGTTTGATCATTTTCGACGAATTGCTAGTCTAATTCGATTGGAATCGAGCCAGTGAAAAGTAGTTTTAGATTTCATGATAACTTCGGATTTGTTCTTTTTGGTAAATTGCTAGTTTAATTCGATTGGAATCGAGCCAATGAAAAGTGGTCTTCGATTTCATGATAACTTCGAATTTGTTCGTTTTTTGCGAAATGCTAGTGTAATTCGATTGGAATCGAGCCAATGAAAAGTGGTTTTTGATTTCATGGTAACTTCGGGTTTGTTCTTTTTTGTCGAAGTGCTAGTCTAATTCGATTGCAATCGAGCCAATGAAAAGTGGTTTTTGTTTTCATGATAACTTCGGGTTTGTTCGTTTTCGATGAATTGCTAGTCTAATTCGATTGGAATCGAGCCAATGAAAAGTTGTTTTTGATTTCATGATAACTTCGGGTTTGATCATTTTCGGCGAATTGCTATTCTAATTCGATTGGAATAGAGCCAACGAAAAGGGGTTCTGATTTGATGATAACTTCGGGTTTGTTCATTTTTGGCGAATTGCTAGTCTAGGTCAATTGGAATCGAGCCAATGAAAAGTGGTTTTTGATTTCATGATAATTTCGGGTTAGTTCGATTTTTGCAAAATGCCAGTCTAATTCGATTGGAATCGAGCCAATGAAAAGTAGTTTTTAATTTCATGATTACTTCAATTTGTTC
>NW_019231499.1:0-2867 GCF_002742605.1 Olea europaea var. sylvestris
AATAATTACTGCCACCCATCCACGTTCTCTTATAGTGTTTATAACTCTTTAAGACCTACAGTTAAGTACCTTCTTGAGATAGGAATCGAGAATTATGATCTGAGTAAAGTTGTGCAGTCAAGCCCTCAAATTCTGGTTCAACGGATAGATAATACATGGACTACTCGTTTCAATTTTCTAACGAAAGAATTGGGAGCACCTAGAGAGAGTATAGTAAAGATGGTCACTAAACACTCTCAAATACTACACTACGGCATTGAAGACGGATTAAGCCCCAGGATCAATTTCTTAAGAAGTATTGGGATGTGCAACTCTGACATATTGAAAGTATTAACTAGCCTTACACAGGTCAGCTGGGTTCTCCTGTGCAATTGATTTTGTACCTCAAACTACAATTGGGTTGCTCAACCAACTTGTCCTCAAAAATTGTATCCATGTCTTTTACCTTTTCATACAGATCTTGTTTTTCCTAACATCAGAATTATATTAAATTTTTAGATGTTAATTGGAATTGGGCTGCCTCGCAATTCTTGGCCTAGTTTCACTTGGACCTTTTTTGTTTAACTGGGCTGATCAATTTCGGGTTTGAAACCATTTAAGAGATTCATTTTTTGGAAACGCAACTTTATGCATCTTAAGAGTTAAGTCTTAGCCGTACATGTGGCTAATCCTCACCCCTTGGATTGTGACTCTTGTGTCGACCAGATATTTAACTTGATTTTGGCCCTTCACTATTCCAGATGCTTCGTGAGACTCTTTCTATCTTTTCCCTTTCTCTAAGTGAAGTTAGGGTTTGGTTTTCTCTCTACAAAATATGTAATCGATCTAAGTGTGTTTTTCAATCTTGAGATGTAAAATGAGAGTTGAGTATTTTCATTGTTAAGGTTGAGTTGTGTGATCATTTTTTTGAAAAGAGGCTAGAGAGAAATCGAAGAAACATATAGTTTCTTCATACATTTTATTGTAACGATTTCTTAGTTCTTCTTAGTGGATCTTGAGCTATATCTGTTGCAAATGCTCAATGGGTAATTAGGTCAAAAGACTGAACATTTGGGCCCTTTTTTAGGTCGAAACGTATCTTTGTGTTCTGAATTTTTTAGTTTTCTACAAATTACTTCTGTTGAAATCGTTATTACCACAAAATAATTTGATCTGGGCCTTTACAAGTGGTATCAGAGCGAGTTATTGTGTGGAAAATTTTTTATGTTTGTTATTTGTTATTCCTATTTTTTGGATCTTGTAAAAATCAAATCTGTTTTTTGTGAAATAAAAGTGTTTTTCTCAAAATCCTTATAACTCGATTTCAACTCGATTTTGATTTGTTGTTTTTCACTGAGTTTCTTCTATTTTGAGATACTGACATTTTTTGTGTTCTCTTGATTCTATAACTCATGCTGAGTTTGATGAGTTAAGCAAACTCGCTCTGATTTATACTGAGTTCTTCACTCACTACTGAGTTAGTGTTCAATCTTGGTGACTCGTTGGTTGCTTGAACTTGTATTGCCAAACTTTACCCAATTCTGGTATTTTCTTAGTGCTTTCCTTATTCTGAAACTATCAAGTTTCAAATTCTCGTATTTTCTGAAACCCCCTCTTTAAGTTGTAATCTCTCTGTTGTATTTGGAATTGGTTGTTAAGGTAAGTAATTCTCCATTACTTTCCTTTGTCCAAGATTTCTTGCGAGGATCTAAAAATCTGAGGGAGTAGTGAAATTAAGGATTACTAGCCCTTAAACCATTTCAAATCATCATATATTGATTGTGTGAATTGTATAATTAGTAGGTATAAATTTCTAGTATCTTGCTTTATTATCTGTTCATACTTTTGCTAGTCTAATAAGCTGCTTGAATCATCATACTTTGAGTGTCGTATGATTACTGTTGTGTGCCCAAATCTGTCATTATGTCTACTACATATAAATTTGAACTTGAAATATGGAATGGCACTGGAGACTTTAGTCTCTAGCGCCAAAAAATGAGGGCATTATTGTTACAACAAAGATATGCTGCAGCCCTTGATGGACAATGGGCTGCAGAAATAAGTACTTATAGGAGACAAGAACTACATGATACAACATGGAGTACGATTTTCTTCCATTTATTTGATAGTGTCATTAGAAAAGTAGGTGAAACCATCTCTGCTGAGGCATTATGGACCAAATTGGAAACATTGTATCTTACCAAAACCATGCCTAATAAATGCTATCTCCTAAGGCAATTCTATAACTTCAGATTTGATCACTCATCCAACTTGGAAGAAAATCTTGATAGATTTAATAAATTGATTCAAAACTTAGCTAACTGTAATGAGAAAATTTCTTATCATCAATAAGTTGTTGCTCTATTAAACTCTCTAAGTGATAAGTATAAAGATATCAGAAATACATAATATGGGGGTCAAGAACTTACCATAGATAAGATAGCTACAGACTTAGGAAATAAAGAACTTGAACTAAAGACAAAATCTAAAGATTTTAACTATGGTGAAGGGTTGCACATAAAGGAGAGAATGAATCAAATCAAGAAACAAAATTAATATAATCCAAGCTTCTATAAGAAATGGAAATCTCAAAATCCCAAACCCAAGGAAAAGAATAAAAATCATTTGAAGACAAAGAGCAATATCAAAAACTGTTATTATTGTGGGAAAATAGGACATGTTATAAAAGACCATTTTAAGAAAATTTCTGATATGAAAGAGAAAAATAATCTTGATGGTTCTGCAGTTGTAACCAACAGAAAAGAACTTTATATTCAAGGTGTGGTCCTTGTTAGTACCACCAGGAGAGACCTAAAAGAATGGGTCCTTGACTCTAGATGTACTTTTCACATGTATCCCATAAAAGAATGTTTTTCTGAATTTGCTGA
>NW_019231500.1:0-2866 GCF_002742605.1 Olea europaea var. sylvestris
GAAAACCTTAATACGTCATTACGAAATCGTGAGCTAAACCCAAAACGGTCGCTACATTTCCAAAAAGTACTTATGGTCCCAAAGACGGACACTGTCCGCAAAAGCTATGCTCAATTCTTCGAACGCCGTCAGTCCAAATATGTAGGTACACGTTCCTTAAAAAATGTTTAAAATCCTTCATACGTCACGACGAAGTGGTGAGTTCAATCCAAAAGGGTCGCTACATTTTCGAAAAGTACTTATGGTCCCAAAACGGACACCGTCTGCAAAAGTTACGATCATTTCTTCGTAGGTCGACAATCCAACAGTTCCAAATATGCGAGTTGTCATTTTTTAAAAAATGGTTGAAAACCTTAATACGTCATTACGAAATCGTGAGCTAAACCCAAAAAGGTCGCTACATTTCCGAAAAGTACTTATGGTCCCAAAAACGGACACTGTCTGCAAAAGCTATGCTCAAATCTACGAACGCCGTCAGTCCAAATATGCAGGTGCACGTTCCTTAAAAAATGGTTAAAATCCTTCATACGTCACGACGAAGTGGTGAGTTCAATCCAGAAGGGTCGCTACATTTCCGAAAAGTACTTATGGTCTCAAAACGGACACCGTCTGCAAAGGCTACGATCATTTCTTCGAAGGTCGACAATCCAACAGTTCCAAATATGTGAGTTGTCGTTCTTTAAAAAATGGTCGAAAACCTTAATATATCATTAAGAAATCGTGAGCTAAACCCAAAACGGTCGCTACATTTTCGAAAAGTACTTATGGTCCCAAAGACGGACACTGTTTGCAAAAGCTATGCTCAATTCTTCGAACGCCGTCAGTCCAAATATGCAGGTGCACGTTCCTTAAAAAGTGGTTAAAATCCTTCATACGTCACGACGAAGTTGTGAGTTCAATCCAGAAGGGTCGCTACATTTCCGATATGTACTTATGGTCCCGAAATGGACACCATCTGCAAAAGTTACGATCATATCTTCGAAGGTTGACAATCCAAGAGTTCCAATTATGCGAGTTGTCGTTCTTTAAAAAATTGTCAAAAACCTTAATACGTCATTACGAAATCGTGAGCTAAACCCAAAACGGTCGCTACATTTCCGAAAAGTACTTATGGTCCCAAAACGGACACCGTCTGCAAAGGCTACGATCATTTCTTCGAAGGTCGACAATCCAACAGTTCCAAATATGCGAGTTGTCGTTCTTTAAAAAATGGTCGAAAACCTTAATACGTCATTACGAAATCGTGAGCTAAACCCAAAACGGTCGCTACATTTCCGAAAAGTACTTATGGTCCCAAAACGGACACCGTCTGCAAAGGCTACGATCATTTCTTCGAAGGTCGACAATCCAACAGTTCCAAATATGCGAGTTGTCGTTCTTTAAAAAATGGTCGAAAACCTTAATACGTCATTACGAAATCGTGAGCTAAACCCAAAACGGTCGCTACATTTCCGAAAAGTACTTATGGTCCCAAAGACGGACACTGTCTGCAAAAGCTATGCTCAATTCTTCGACCGCCGTCAGTCCAAATATGCAGGTGCACGTTCCTTAAAAAGTGGTTAAAACCCTTCATACGTCACGACGAAGTTGTGAGTTCAATCCAGAAGGGTCGCTACATTTTCAAAAAGTACTTATGGTCCCAAAACGGACACCGTCCACAAAAGTTACGATCATTTCTTCGTAGGTCGACAATCCAACAGTTCCAAATATGCGAGTTGTCATTCTTTCAAAAATGGTCGAAAACCTTAATACGTCATTACGAAATCATGAGCTAAACCCAAAAAGGTCGCTACATTTCCGAAAAGTACTTACGGGCCCAAAACGTACACCGTCCGCAAAAGTTACGCTCATTTCTTCGAAGGTCGACACTCCAAGCGTTCAAAATATGCGAGTGGTCGTTCTTCAAAAAAAGGACGAAAACCCTAATACGTCATTAAGAAATCGTGAGCTAAACCCAAAACGGTCGCTATATTTCCGAAAAGTACTTATGGGCCCAAAACGGACACCGTCTGCAAAGGCTACGATCATTTCTTCGAAGGTCGACAATCCAACAGTTCCAAATATGTGAGTTGTCGTTCTTTAAAAAATGGTCAAAAACCTTACTATGTCATTAAGAAATCGTGAGCTAAACCCAAAACGGTAGCTACATTTTCGAAAAGTACTTATGGTCCCAAAGACGGACACTGTCTGCAAAAGCTATGCTCAATTCTTCGAACGCCGTCAGTCCAAATATGCTGGTGCACGTTCCTCAAAAAATGGTTAAAATCCCTCATACGTCACGACGAAGTTGTGAGTTCAATCCAGAAGGGTCACTACATTTCCGAAAAGTACTTATGGGCCCAAAATGGACACCGTCCGCAAAAGTTATGCTCATTTCTTCGAAGGTCGACAATCCAAGCGTTCCAAATATGCGAGTAGTCATTCTTAAAAAAAAGGATGAGAGGCCTAATACGTCATTACGAAATCGTGAGCTAAACCCTAAACGGTCGCTACATTTTCGAAAAGTACTTATGGGCCCAAAATGGACACCGTCCGCAAAAGTTATGCTCATTTCTTCGAAGGTCGACAATCCAAGCGTTCCAAATATGCGAGTGGTCATTCTTAAAAAAATGGTCAAAATCCATCATACGTCACGACGAAGTTGTGAGTTCAATCCAGAAGGGTCACTACATTTCCGAAAAGTACTTATGGTCCCAAAATGGACACCGTCTGCAAAAGTTACGATCATTTCTTCGAAGGTCGACAATCTAACAGTTCCAAATATGCGAGTTGTCGTTCTTTAGAAAATGGTAGAAAACCTTAATACGTCATTACGAAATCGTGAGCTAAACCCAAAACGGTCGCTACATTTCCGAAAAGTACTTAT
>NW_019231501.1:0-2866 GCF_002742605.1 Olea europaea var. sylvestris
GACGAAATTACACCCGGCGCTGTTTTTGTTCCCGATCAACCTGTCAAATTTGAGCCCATACCGACACAGTCGAGGAAAATGACAAAATTACAGCCGGCGCGATTTTTATTTCCGATCAAACGGCCAAATTTCAGCCAATTTCGACATCCTCGAGAAAAATGACGAAATTGCCCCCGGTGCGATTTTTATTTCAGATCAAACTGCCAAATTTCAGCCAATTTCGACACAGTCGAGGAAAATGACGAAATTGCCCCCGGCGCGATTTTTGTTCCCGAACAACCTGTCAAATTTGAGCCCATTCCGACACAGTCGAGAAAAATGACGAAATCGCCGCCGACGCGATTTTTATTTCCGATCAAACTGCCAAATTTAAGCCAATTCCGACACAGTCGAGAAAAATGACGAAATTTCCCCGGCGCGGTTTTTGTTTCCGGTCAACTGTCATATTTGAGCCCATTCCGACACAGTCGCGAAAAATGACGAAATTACACCCGGCGCGGTTTTTGTTCCCGATCAACCTGTCAAATTTGAGCCCATTCCGACATAGTCGAGAAAAATGACGAAATTGCCCTCGACGCGATTTTTATTTTAGATCAAACCGCCAAATTTCAGCCAATTCCGACACAATCGAGAAAAATGACGAAATTACACCCGACGCGATTTTCGTTCCCGATAAACCTGTCAAATTTGAGCCCATTCCGACACAGTCGAGAAAAATGACGAAATTGCCGCCGGCGCGATTTTTATTTCAGATCAAACTGCCAAATTTCAGCTAATTCCGACACAGTTTAGAAAAATAACGAAATTGCCCCCGGCGTTTTTTGTTCCCGATCAACCTGTCAAATTTGAGCCCATTCCGACACAGTCGAGAGAAATGACGAAATCGCTGCCGGCGCGATTTTTATTTTCGATCAAACTGCCAAATTTCAGCCAATTTCGACACAGTCGAGGAAAATGACGAAATTGCCCCCGGCGCGATTTTTGTTTCCGGTCAAACTGTCAAATTTGAGCCCATTCCGACACAGTCGCGAAAAATGACGAAATTACACCCGGCGCTGTTTTTGTTCCCGATCAACCTGTCAAATTTGAGCCCATTCCGACACAGTCGAGAAAAATGACGAAATTGCCCCCGACGCAATTTTTATTTTAGATCAAACTGCCAAATTTCAGCCAATTCCGACACAGTCGCGAAAAATGACGAAATTACACCCGGCGAGATTTTCGTTCCCGATAAACCAGTCAAATTTAAGCCCGTTCCGACACAGTCGAGAAAAATGACGAAATTGCCGCCGGCGCGATTTTTATTTCCGATCAAACTGCCAAATTTCAGCCAATTACGACACAGTCAAGAAAAATGACGAAATTGCCCTCGGCGCAGTTTTTGTTTTCGATCAACCAGTCAAATTTTAGCCAATTCAGACACAGTCGCGAGAAATGACGAAATTACACCCAGCGCGGTTTTTGCTCCCGATCAACCTGTCAAATTTGAGCCCATTCCGACACAGTCGACAAAAATGACGAAATTGCCCCCGGTGCGATTTTTATTTCAGATCAAACTGCCAAATTTCAGCCAATTCCGACACAGTCGATAAAAATGACGAAATTGCCCCCGGCGCGATTTATGTTCCCGATCAACATGTCAAATTTGAGCCCATTCCGACACAGTCAAGGAAAATGACGAAATTACAGCCGGCGCGGTTTTTATTTCCGATCAAACGGCCAAATTTCAGCCAATTTCGACACAGTCGAGAAAATGACGAAATTGCCCCCGGCGGAGTTTTTGTTTTCGGTCAAGCAGTCAAAATTTTGCCAATTTCGACACAGTCGCGGAAAATTACGAAATTACACCCGGCGCGATTTCGATTCCCGATCAACCTGTCAAATTTGAGCCCAGTCCGACACAGTCGCGAAAAATGACGAAATTGCCCCCGGCGCGATTTTTGTTTCCGATCAAATTGAAAAAAATTAAGCCAATTCCGACACAGTCGAGAAAAATGACGAAATTACCGTCGGTGCGATTTTTGTTTCCGATCAACCAGTCAAATTTAACCAATTCTGACACAGTCGCGAAAAATGACGAAATTACACCCGGAGCTATTTTTGGTCCCGATCAATCTGTCAAATTTGAGCCCATTCAGACACAGCCGAGAAAAATGACGAAATTGCCGCCGGCTCGATTTTTATTTCCGATCAAACGGCCAAATTTCAGCCAATTCCGACACAGTCGAGAAAAATGACGAAATTGCCCCCGGCGCGGTTGTTGTTCCCGATCAACCTGTCAAATTTGAGCCCATTCCGACACAGTCAAGAAAAATGATGAAATTGCCGGCGGTGCGATTTTTATTTCCAATCAAACTGCCAAATTTCAGCAAATTCCAACACAGTCGAGAAAAAAATGACGAAATTACCCCCGGTGCGATTTTTGTTTCCGATCAAACTGTCAAATATGAGCCCATTTCGACACAGTCGAGAAAAATGACGAAATTGCCCCCGGCGCGATTTTTGTTTCCGATCAACAAATCAAATTTTAGCCAATTCCGACACAGTCGCGAAAAATGACGAAATTACACCCGGAGCGATTTTTGTTCCCGATAAACCTGTCAAATTTGAGCCCATTCCGACATAGTCGAGAAATACGACGAAATTACCTTCAGCGCAATTTTTATTTCCGATCAAACTGCCAAATTTCAGCCAATCCCGACACAGTGAAGAAAATTGACGAAATTACACCCGGCGCGATTTTTGTTTCCGATCAACCTGTTAAATTAGCCCATTTCGACATCGTCGAGAAAAATGACGAAATTTCCCCCGGTGCGATTTTTATTTCAGATCAAACTGCCAAATTTCAGCCAATTCCGACACAGTC
>NW_019231502.1:0-2866 GCF_002742605.1 Olea europaea var. sylvestris
CATAAAATTGCTCATTCTTTAAAAAAATGGCCGAAATCCCTCATACGTCACGACAAAGCGGTGAGTTCAATCCAAAACGATCGATACATTTCCAAAAATTACTTATGGGCCCAAAACGGACACCGTGTGCAAAAATTACGCTCAATTCTTCGTACATCAACTGTCCAAGCCTTCCAAATATAAAAGTGCTAATTCTTTCGAAAAATGGCCGAAATTCCTCATAGGTCACGACGAAGTTGTGAGTTTAATCCGAAAGGGTCGCTACATTTTCCAAAAAGTAATTATGGGCCCAAAACGGACACCGTGTTCGAAAGTTACGCTCAAGTCTTCGTACGTCGACTATCCAAGCCTTCCAAATATAAAAGTTCTAATTCTTTCGAAAAATGGCTGAAATCCCTCATACATCATGACGAAGCGGTGAGTTCAATCCAAAACGGTCGCTACATTTCCAAAAAGTACTTATGGGCCCAAAGCGGACACCGTGTGCAAAAGTTACGCTCTATTCTTCGTACGCCGACTATCCAAGCCTTCCAAACTTAAAATTGCTCATTCTTTCTAAAAATGGCCGAAATCCCTTATAGGTCACGACGAAGTTGTGAGTTCAATCCGAAAGGGCCGCTACATTTCCAAAAAGTACTTATGGGCCCAAAACGGACACCGTGTGCAAAAGCTACGCTCAATTCTTCGTACGCCGACTATCCAAGCCTTCCAAACACAAAAGTGCTAATTCTTCCGAAAAATGGCCGAAATTCCTCATAGGTCACGATGAAGTTGTGAGTTCAATCCGAAAGGGTCGCTACATTTCCAAAAAGTACTTATGGGCCCAAAATGGACACCGTGTGCAAAAGTTACGCACAATTTTTCGTACGCGGACTATCCAGGCCTTCCAAATATAAAAGTGCTAATTCTTTCGAAAAATGGCCGAAATCCCTCATACCTTACGACGAAGCAATGAGTTCAATCCAAAACGGTCGCTACATTTCCAAAAAGTACTTATGGGCCCAAAACGGACACCGTGTGCAAAAGTTACGCTCTATTCTTCGTACGCCGACTATCCAAGCCTTCCAAATATAAAAGTGCTATTTCTTTCGAAAAATGGCCGAAATCGCTCATAGGTCACGACGAAGTTGTGAGTTCAATCCGAAAGGGTCGCTACATTTCCAAAAAGTACTTATGGGCCCAAAATGGACACCGTGTGCAAAAGTTATGCTCAATTCTTCGTACGTCGACTATCCAAGCCTTCCAGACATAAAAGTGCTAATTCTTTCGAAAAATGGCCGAAATCCCTCATACATCACGACGAAGAAGTGAGTCCAATCCAAAACGGTCGCTACATTTCCAAAAAGTACTTATGGGCCCAAAACGGACACCGTGTGCAAAAGTTACGCTCAATTTTTCATACGCAGACTATCCAAGCCTTCCAAACATAAAATTGCTCATTCTTTAAAAAAATGGCCGAAATCCCTCATACGTCACGTTGAAGCGGTGAGTTCAATCCAAAACGATCGCTACATTTCCAAAAAGTACTTATGGGCCCAAAACGGACACCGTGTGCAAAAATTACGCTCAATTCTTCGTACATCAACTGTCGAAGCCTTCCAAATATAAAAGTGCTAATTCTTTCGAAAAATGGCCGAAATTCCTCATAGGTCACGACGAAGTTGTGAGTTCAATCCGAAAGGGTCGCTACATTTCCAAAAAGTACTTATGGGCCCAAAACGGACACCGTGTTCGAAAGTTACGCTCAAGTCTTCGTACGTTGACTATCCAAGCCCTCCAAAAATAAAAGTGCTAATTCTTTCTAAAAATGGCCGAAATCCCTCATACATCATGATGAAGCGGTGAGTTCAATCCAAAACGGTCGCTACATTTCCAAAAAGTAATTATGGGCCCAAAACGGACACCGTGTGCAAAAGTTACGCTCAATTCTTCGTACGCCGACTATCCGAGCCTTCCAAACTTAAAATTGCTCATTCTTTCTAAAAATGGCCGAAATCCCTCATAGGTCACGACGAAGAAGTGAGTTCAATCCGAAAGGGTCGCTACATTTTCGAAAAGTACTTATGGGCCCAAAACGGACACCGTGTGCAAAAGCTACGCTCAATTCTTCGTACGCCGACTATCCAAGCCTTCCAAACATAAAAGTGATAATTCTTTCGAAAAATGGCCAAAATTCCTCATAGGTCATGATGAAGTTGTGAGTTCAATCCGAAAGGGTCGCTACATTTCCAAAAAGTACTTATGGGCCCAAAACGGACACCGTGTGCAAAAGTTACGCTCAATTCTTCGTACGCTGACTATCCAGGCCTTCCAAATATAAAAGTGCTAATTCTTTCGAAAAATGGCCGAAATCCCTCATACCTTATGACGAAGCAATGAGTTCAATCCAAAACGGTCGCTACATTTTCAAAAAGTACTTATGGGCCCAAAACGGACACCGTGTGCAAAAGTTACGCTCAATTCTTCGTACGCCGACTATCCAAGCCTTCCAAATATAAAAGTGCTAATTCTTTCGAATAATGGCCGAAATCCCTCATACCTTACGACGACTATCCAAGCCTTCCAAACATAAAATTGCTCATTCTTTAAAAAAATGGCCGAAATTCCTCATACGTCACGACAAAGCGGTGAGTTCAATCCAAAACGATCGATACATTTCCAAAAAGTACTTATGGGCCCAAAACGGACACCGTGTGCAAAAATTACGCTCAATTCTTCGTACATCAACTGTCCAAGCCTTCCAAATATAAAAGTGCTAATTCTTTAGAAAAATGGCCGAAATTCCTCATAGGTCACGACGAAGTTGTGAGATCAATCCGAAAGGGTCGCTACATTTCCAAAAAGTACTTATGGGCCCAAAACGGAC
>NW_019231503.1:0-2866 GCF_002742605.1 Olea europaea var. sylvestris
ATCTATTTGGCAACAAGTGTCCAAAGTCAATGGATATTTCATCGCTTTGAACACGTTGAATATGACTTGCTCATTATGCATCCGAAAAATCATCTTTCCATCGTAAACATCAATTAGCGCTCTTCCGATAGTCAAGAAGGGTCTTCCCAAGATCAGAGGAATGTTTGAATCTTCCTCCATGTCCAAAATGATGAAGTCAGCCGGGAAAATGAATTTGTCAACTTTGATTAGCACATCTTCAATAATTCCCTTCCGTCATTTGATCGATCTGTCAGCCAGTTGCAAAGAGATTGTTGTAGGTTTTGCTTCTCTCAACCTAAGAGACCTATAAATAGAAAGAGACATAAGGTTAACACTGGCACCCAAATCACATAAAAAATGCTCAAAATAATTAGACCAAATTGTGCAAGGTATCGTAAAACTCCCTGGGCATTTTATCTTAAGAGGCAGCTTTTTCAATAAAATTGCACTGCACTCCTCGTTCAGGCAAATAGTCTCATGTTCTTCCAGCTTCCTTTTGTTAGATAGGATCTCTTTCAAGAATTTTGCATAGCTGGGCATTTGGGCTATTGCATCTGCAAAGAGAATATTGATATGCAGTTTCTTGAAAATCTTCACAAATTTGACAAACTGTTTGTCCAACTTCTTTCTTTGTAACCTTTGAGGGAAGGGAATTGGTGGCACATAAGCTTTCACGGGGTTGGGTGCTCTCATTGTGGGTGTTTCTTTCCTTTTATACTCCTTGTTGGTTGTTCAGACTCTGCTTCTGTCTTAGCCTCTTCACCTGTTACTTCTTTATCTTTTCTGTCTGGTCTCTTCACATGTATCTCTGGAAGTTGCACCCCACTTCTAGTTGTAATAGCTTGCACTTGCTCTTTTGGATTGACCATTGTGTTGCCTGGCAATGTCCCCTGTGAGCGTTCTGCAAGCTATTGAGCTATCTGACCAATTTGAGTTTCCAGCTTCTTAATGGATGCTTTTTAATTCTGCAAATTAGTGTCAATCTGTTGGAACACCTTGTATGTCTTCTATATGTACTGGTTGAACATCTCCTCCAAACTTGGTTTTTTCTCCTGTTGTGCATTGTTTGAACTATTTCCTTGCTGATTATCCGACCGTCT
The DNA here is from genome assembly GCF_002742605.1 of Olea europaea var. sylvestris. Taxonomy (NCBI): domain Eukaryota; kingdom Viridiplantae; phylum Streptophyta; class Magnoliopsida; order Lamiales; family Oleaceae; genus Olea; species Olea europaea. The sequence continues at coordinate 1,122 of NW_019231503.1, forward strand.
CAAGTTTGTGTGTTATCTCCATCCCAAGTTGTATGTTTGTGCAAAGGGATTAAAATTTTGAGAGCCATTTTGAATGAAGTTGACATGTTCCTCCGGAAAGCCCATAGATGGGCAATTTTCTGCTAGGTGATTTGCCCCGCAATTTTCACAGGATGGGCCAGTTATCACTGCATGTGCTCATTTTGTTTGTGACTTGACTAATAACTCTACTTGTTTTGTCAATGCTGCTATTTGGGCGTTGATAGATGTTGTGCTGCCTAATTCATATATTCTCGATGCTTTTGAAGGCACCATTTTTTCTGATGAAAACATGGAATGAGTAGTAATAATCAACTCAAATAGATCCATATATTGTTGTACTGATTTCCCTATGATCGATCCGCCTACAGAGAAATCCACTTGAGATTTGGATAGTGGTGAAAGTCCTGTGTAAAAATAATGCACTTGATTTCCAATAGTGATCCTATGATTTGGACACTTTCTCATCAACTCTTTAAATCTGTTCCAAGCTTCGTGATAGCTTTCCCCATCTTTCTGTTGAAAGGTTTGAATTTTCAATTTGATTTTTGCTACTTTAGCTGGTGGGAAGAACTTTTTGCAAAATTTCCTGGTTAGTTCCTTTCATGTGTAATACTTCCATCAGGTTCGGCATCCAACCATTCCAATGTTGCATCTCTCAGTGTATAAGGGAACAACCGCAGCTTGATGGCATCCTCATTAACCCCGGAAGCATAACAATTCTAACAATTCCTGAGAAATCTTGAGATATGTGTGGATTTTCATGGAGTAGCCCGTAGAATTGCAAAGTGTTACTTATCAAATTAATCCAATCAGCCCGTATCTGGAGGTTGTTTACCCTAAATTCTGGATATACTATGCTGGACCGCGCAGGTGCTGCTATAGGCATAAAAAATATAAAAACTGGCAAGTTTTCTTCATTTACTTCCCTTTGCTCTTATTGTTGATCTCTCGCGGCCATTTGTCCAATTGACTGTATAGGAATAGGATTGTTTAGATTGTCAACCATTTGATGTTGTTTTTGTTTATGTTTCTTGGGTTTTCGTCTGAAGGTACGTTCTATTTTCGAATCAAACGATTCAAGATTATCGCCTTGAACACGGAGTATACAATGAACACAGTTTTCTGTAAATAAAAAAATAAGCAAATCAAATAATAATTAAAAATAATATAAAATAAAATAAATTAAGACTAAAAGTAATAGTCCCTGGCAACGGCGTCAAAAACTTGTTATCGATTTTTTCCCGCACGTGGACGGATCGTCACAAGTAGTAAAGTGGACATTTTGAGTTCGAATTATCGTTCCCACGAGAATTATATTTTAGTACTCAATTTATTATTCCTAACTTCTATTTAATGAAAATAAAAAAATAATTGAATATGATTTTTAAATCTAACTACTAGAAATTTCGTGAATGCAACAGAAAATTAGAATTCAATTAATAAATGGGGATTAGGGCGGAACAAATTTACCTATTGGTCACCTTTATTTTTAATATCGAGATTCATAAAATTAAAGTAGTGTTTGGTCGAATTCTTCTATTATATTCAACTTACCCCTCTCGAGTTCTCGTTAAGCCTATCTAATTAGTTCAATTCCATATCTATATGCAAATTAAATTAAATTAAATTAAATAACAGTTTTAAGAATTTCTATAGGGTCACAGTAATTAATATAGGTATCTCTACACGTTATATTAATTTACCAAATTTTAATATGTGGTCTA
>NW_019231504.1:0-2865 GCF_002742605.1 Olea europaea var. sylvestris
GTGTCGGAATTTGCTAAAATTTGACAGCTTGATAGGAAATAAAAATCGCGCCGGGGGCAATTTCGTCATTTTTCGCGATTGTGCCGGAATGGGCTAAAATTTGACAGGTCGATCGGACACAAAAATCGCGCCAGGGGCAATTTCGTCATTTTTCGCGACTGTGTTGGAATGGGATAAAATTTGACTGCTTCATCGAAAGCAAAAATCGCGTCGGGGGCAATTTCGTCATTTTTCGCGACTGTGTCGGAATGGGCTCAAATTTAACAGGTTGATCGGGAACAAAAACCGCGCCGGGGGCAATTTCGTCATCTTTCGCGACTGTGTCGGAATGGGCTCAAACTCAACAGGTTGATCGGGAACAAAAACCGCGCCGGGGGCAATTTCGTCATCTTTCGCGACTGTGTCGGAATGGGCTCAAACTCAACAGGTTGATCGGGAACAAAAACCGCGCCGGGGGCAATTTCGTCATCTTTCGCGACTGTGTCGGAATGGGCTCAAACTCAACAGGTTGATCGGGAACAAAAACCGCGCCGGGGGCAATTTCGTCATCTTTCGCGACTGTGTCGGAATGGGCTCAAACTCAACAGGTTGATCGGGAACAAAAACCGCGCCGGGGGCAATTTCGTCATCTTTCGCGACTGTGTCGGAATGGGCTCAAACTCAACAGGTTGATCGGGAACAAAAACCGCGCCGGGGGCAATTTCGTCATCTTTCGCGACTGTGTCGGAATGGGCTCAAACTCAACAGGTTGATCGGGAACAAAAACCGCGCCGGGGGCAATTTCGTCATCTTTCGCGACTGTGTCGGAATGGGCTCAAATTCAACAGGTTGATAGGGAACAAAAATTGCGCCGGGTGACTTTCGTCGTTTTTCGCAACAGTGTCGGAATGGGCTAAAATTTGACTGGTTGATCGGGAACCAAAACCGCGCAGGGGGCAATTTCATCATTGCTAAAATTTGACACGTTGATCGTAAACAAAAAACCGCGCAGGGGCAATTTCGTCATTTTTCGTGACTGTGTAAGAATTGGCTGAAATTTGGCAGGTTGTTCGGAAACAAAAATCGTGCCATGGGCAATTTCGTAATTTTTTGCGACTGTGTCGGAATGGGCAAAAATTTGACAGGTTGATTGAAAACAAAAATCGCGCCAGGGGCAATTTCGTCATTTTTCGCGACTGTGTCGGAATGGGCTCAAACTCAACAGGTTGATCGGGAACAAAAACCGCGCAGTGTGAATTTCGTCATTTTTCGTAACTGTGTCGGAATTGGCTAAAATTTGACAGGTTGATCGGAAACAAAAATCGCGCCGGGGGCAATTTCGTTATCTTTCGCGACTGTGTCGGAATGGGCTAAAATTTGACAGGTTGATCGGAAACAAAAACTGCGCCAGGGGCAATTTCGTCATTTTTCGATAATTTGTCGGAATGGGCTCAAATTCAACAGGTTGATAGGGAACAAAAATTGCGCCAGGTGACTTTCGTCGTTTTTCGCAACTGTGTCGGAATTGGCTCAAATTTAACAGGTTGATCGAGAACAAAAATCGCGTCGGGGGCAACTTCGTCATTTTTCGTAACTGTATCGAAATGGGCTAAAATTTGACCGGTTGATCGGAAACAAAAATCGCGCCTGGGGCAATTTCGTCATTTTTCACGACGATGTCGGAATGGGCTAAAATTTGTCTGGTTGATCGGAAACAAAAACTGCGCCGGGGATAATTTCGTCATTTTTCGCGACTGTGTCGGAATGGGCTGAAATTTGACAGGTTGATCGGAAACAAAAATCGCGCCGGGGGCAATTTCGTCATTTTTCGCGACTGTGTCAGAGTTTGCTAAAATTTGACAGGTTGATCGGAGACAGAAACTGCGCCGGGGGCTATTTCATCATTTTTCGCAACGGTGTCGAAATGGGCTAAAATTAGACATGTTGATCGGAAACAAAAATCGCGCCGGGGGCAATTTCGTCATTTTTCGCAACTGTGTCGGAATGGGCTAAAATTTGATAGGTTGATCGGAAACAAAAATCGCGCCGGGGTCAATTTCATCATTTTTCGCGACTGTGTTGGAATGGGCTCAAATTTGACATGTTGATCGGGAACAAAAACAGCGCCGGGGGCAATTTCGTCATTTTTCGCGGCTGTGTCGGCATTGGCTAAAATTTGATAGGTTGATCGGAAACAAAAATCGCGCCGGGGCAATTTCGTCATTTTTCGTGACTTTGTCGGAATGGGCTAAAATTTGACAGGTTGATCGAAAACAAAAATCGTGCCGCGGGCAATTTCGTCATTTTTCTCGACTGTGTCGGAATGGGCTCAAATTTAACTGGTTGATCGGGAACAAAAACCGCGCTGGGTGAATTTCGTCATTTTTCGCAGCTGTGTCGAAATCGACAAAAATTTGAAAGGTTGATCGGAAACAAAAACCGCGTCAAGGGCAATTTCGTCAGTTTTCTCGACTGTGTCGAAATCGGCTAAAATTTGACTGGTTGATCGGAAACAACAACCTCGCCGGGGGCAATTTCGTCATTTTTTGCGACTGTGTCGAAATGGGCTGAAATTTGACCGGTTGATTGGAAACAAAAATCGCGCCGGGTGAATTTCGTCATTTTTCGCAACTGTGTCGGAATTGGCTGATATTTGGCAGTTTGATCGAAAGTAAAAATCGCGTTGGGGCAATTTCATCATTTTTCTTGACTGTGTCAAAGTGGGCTAAAATTTGACTGGTTGATCGGAAACAGAAACAGTGCCCCGGGCAATTTCGTCATTTTTCGTGACTGTGTCGGAATGGGTTAAAAATTGACAGGTTGATCGGGAACAAAGACCCCGCCGGGGGCAATTTCGTCAATTTTTGCAATGGTGTCGGAATGGGC
>NW_019231505.1:0-2865 GCF_002742605.1 Olea europaea var. sylvestris
TAGCCCATTCCGACACCGTCGCGAAAAAATGACAAAATTGCCCCTGGCGCAATTTTTGTTTCCGATCAACCTGTCAAACTTTAAACCATTCGACTCCGTCGCGAAAAATGACTAAATTGCCCCTGGGGCGGTTTTTGTTTCCGATCAACCTGTCAAGTTTTAGCGCATTTCGACACCGTCGCGAAAATGAAGAAATTTCCCCTGCGCAATTTTTGTTTCCCATCAACCTGCAGAATTTTAGCCCAATCCGACACCGTCGCGAAAAATGACGAAATTGTCCCTGGTACGATTTTTGTTTCCGATCAACCTGTAAGATTTTAGCCCATTCCGACACCGTCGCAAAAAATGACGAAATTGCCCCTGCGCGATTTTTGTTTCCGATCAACCTGTCAAATTTGAGCCGACTCCGACACCGTAGCGAAAAATGACGAAATTGCCCCCGGCACGGTTTTTGTTTCCGAACTACCTGTAAAATTTTAGCCCATTCCGACACCGTCGCGAAAAATGACGAAATTGCCCCTGGCGCAGTTTTGTTTCCGATCAACCTGTCAAATTTTGGCCCATTCCGACACCGTCGCGAAAAATGACGAAATTGCCCCGGGCACGATTTTTGTTTTCGATCAACCTGTCAAATTTTAGCCAATTCGACTCCGTCGCGAAAAATGACTAAATTGCCCCTGGGGCGGTTTTTGTTTCTGATCAAATTGTCAAATTTTAGACCATTTCGACACCGTCGCGAAAAATGACGAAATTGCCCTTGGAGCGATTTTTATTTCCGATCAACCGTCAAATTTTAGCCCATTCCGACACCATGGCGAAAAATGTCGAAATTGCCCCCGGCGCGATTTTTGTTTTCGATCAACCTGTCAAATTTTTGCCCATTTCGACGCCGTCGCGAAAAACGACGAAATTACCCCTGGCACGATTTTTGCTTTCGATCAACCTGTCAAATTTGAGCACATTCCGACACCGTCGAGAAAAATGACGAAATTGCCCTTGGCACAGTTTTTGTTTCCGATCAACCTGTCAAATTTGATCCCATTCCGACACCGTCGCGAAAAATGACGAAATTGCCCCTGGCCCAGTTTTTGTTTCCGATCAACCTGTCAAATTTTAGCCCATTCCGACACCGCCGCGAAAAATGACAAAATTGCCCCTGGCACGATTTTTGTTTCCGATCAACCTGTCAAATTTCTGCACATTCTGACACCATCGCGAAAAATGAAGAAATTTCCCCCGGCGCAATTTTTGTTTCCCATCAACCTGCAGATTTTTAGCACATTCCGAAATCGTCGCGAAAAATGACGAAATTGTCCCTGGCACGATTTTTGTTTCCGATCAACCTGTAAGATTATGGCCCATTCCGACACCGTCGCAAAAAATGACGAAATTGCCCCCTACGAGATTTTTGTTTCCGATCAACCTGTCAAATTTGAGCCGATTCCGACACCGTAGCGAAAAATGACGAAATTGCCCCAGGCACGGTTTTTGTTTCCGAACTACCTGTAAAATTTTAGCCCATTCCGACACCATCACGAAAAATGACGAAATTGCCCCTGGCGCAGTTTTGTTTCCGATCAACCTGTCAAATTTTGTCCCATTCCAACACCGTCGTGAAAAATGACGAAATTGCCCCTGGCACGATTTTTGTTTCCGATCAACCTGTCAAATTTTAGCAAATTTGACTCCGTCGCGAAAAATGACTAAATTGCCCCTGGGGCGGTTTTTGTTTCTGATCAAATTGTCAAATTTTTGCCCATTTCGAAACCGTCGCGAAAAATGACGAAATCGCCCTTGGCTCGATTTTTATTTCCGATCAACCGTCAAATTTTAGCCCATTCCGACACCGTGGAGAAAAATGTCGAAATTGTCCCCGGCGCGATTTTTGTTTTCGATCAACCTGTCAAATTTTTGCCCATTTCGACGCCATCGCGAAAAATGACGAAATAGCCGCCGGCACGATTTTTGTTTCAGATCAACCTGTCAAATTTGAGTAGATTCCGACCCCGTCGCGAAAAATGACGAAATTGCCCCTGGCACAGTTTTTGCTTTCGATCAACCTGTCAAATTTTAGCCCATTCCGACACCGTCGCGAAAAATGACAAAATTGCCCCTGGCACGATTTTTGTTTCCGATCAACCTGTCAAATTTTAGCCCATTCGACTCTGTCGCTAAAAATGACTAAATTGCCCCTGGGGCGGTTTTTGTTTCCGATCAAACTGTCAAATTTTAGCCCATTTCGACACCGTCGCGAAAATGAGGAAATCTCCCCCTGCGCAATTTTTGTTTCCCATTGACCTTCAGAATTTTAGCCCATTCCGACACCATCGCGAAAAATGACGAAATTGCCCCAAGCGAGGTTTTTGTTTCCGATCAACTTGTCAAATTTTAGCCCATTCCGACACCGTCGCGAAAAATGACGAAATTGACCCTGGAGCGATTTTTGTTTCCGATCAACCTGTCAAATTTCTGCCCATTCTGACACCGCCGCGAAAAATGAAGAAATTTCCCCCGGCGTAATTTTCGTTTCCCATCAACCTGCAGAATTTTAGCACATTCCGAAACCGTCGCGAAAAATTACGAAATTGTCCCTGGCACGATTTTTGTTTTCGATCAACCTGTAAGATTTTAGCCCATTCCGACACCGTCGCAAAAAATGACGAAATTGCCCCTGCGCGATGTTTCTTTCCGACCAACCTGTCAAATTTGAGCCGATTCCGACACCGTAGCGAAAAATGACGAAATTGCCCCCGGCACGGTTTTTGTTTCCGAACTACCTGTAAAATTTTAGCCCATTCAGACACCGTCGCGAAAAATGACGAAATTGCCCCTGGCGCAGTTTTGTTTCCGATCAACCTGTCAAAT
>NW_019231506.1:0-2865 GCF_002742605.1 Olea europaea var. sylvestris
TTCGATTGGAATCGAGCCAATGAAAAGTGGCTTTTGATTTCATGATAACTTAAGGTTTGATCATTTTTGAAAATTGCTAGTCTAATTCGATGGGAATCGAGCCAATAAAAAGTGGTTTTTATTTCCAAGATAACTTCGGGTTAGATCATTTTCAGTGAATTACTAGTCTAATTCGATTGGAATCGAGCCAATGAAAAGTGATTTCTGATTTAACGATAACTTCGGGTTCATTAGTTTTCGGCTAATTGCTAGTCTAATTCGATTAGAATCAAGCCAATGAAAAGTGGTTTTTGATATCATGATATCTTCGGGTTTGATCATTTTCGGTGAATTGCTAGTCTAATTCGACTGGAATCGAACAGGTGAAAAGTGGCTTTCCATTTCATGATAACTTCGGGTTTGATCGTTTTAGAAAAATTGCTAGTCTAAATCGGTTGGAATCGAGCCAATGAAAAGTGGTTTTTGATTTAATGATAACTTCTGGTTTGTTCGTTTTTGGCGAAATGCTAGTCTAATACAATTGGAATCGAGCCAATGAAAAGTGGTTTTTGATCTCATGATAACTTCGGGTTTGTTCGTTTTTAGCAAATTGCTAGTTTAATTCTATTGGAATCGAGCTAATGAAAAGTGGTTTTAGATTTCATGATAACTTCGGGTTTGATCATTTTCGACGAATTGCTAGTCTAATTCGATTGGAATCGAGCTAATGAAAAGTGGTTTTTTATTCCATGATAACTTCGGGTTAGTTCATGTTTAGCAAATTGCCAGTCTAATTCGATTAGAATAGAGCCAATGAAAGGTGGTATTTGATTTCATGATAACTTCGGGTTTTTTTCTCATTATCGGGGAATTGCTAGTCTAATTCGATTGGAATCGAGCCAATGAAAAGTGGCTTCCGATTTCATGATAACTTCGTGTTTGATCGTTTTAGAAAAATTGCTAGTCTAATTCGATTGTAATCGAGCCAATGAAAAGTGGTTTTTGATCTCATGATAACTTCGGGTTTGTTCGTTTTTAGTGAATTGCTAGTCTAATTCTATTGGAATGAGCCAATGAAAAGTGGTTTTTGATTTCATGATAACATCGTGTTTGATCGTTTTTGAAAAATTGCTAGTCTAATTCGATTGGAATCGAGCCAATAAAAAGTGGTTATCAATTTCATGATAACTTCGGGTTTGATCATTTTAGACATATTGCTACTCTAATTCGATTGTAATCGTGCCAATGAAAAGTGGTTTTTGATTTCATGATAAATTCGGGTTTGTTCATTTTTGACGAAATGCTAGTCTAATTCGATTGGAATCGAGCCAATGAAAAGTGGTTTTTGATCTCATGATAACTTCGGGTTTGTTCGTTTTTAGTGAATTGCAAGTCTAATTTTATTGGAATCGAGCTAATGAAAAGTGGTTTCTGATTTCATGATAACATCGGGTTAGTTCATTTTCGGCTAATTGCTAGTCTAATTTGATTCGAATCGAGCCAATGAAAAGTGGTTTTTGATTTCATGATAACATCGGGTTAGTTCATTTTCGGCTAATTGCTAGTCTAATTCGATTGGAATCGAGCCAATGAAAAGTGTTTTTTGATCTCATGATAACTTCGGGTTGGTTCATTTTTAGTGAATTGCTAGTCTAATTCTATTGGAATTTGGCCAGTGAAAAGTGGTTTTTGATTTCTTGATAACATCGGGTTAGATCATTTTCAGCTAATTGCTAGTCTAATTCGATTAGAATCGAGCCAATGAAAAGTGGTTTTTGATTTCATGATAACTTCGGGTTTCATCATTTTCGGCGACTTGCTAGTCTAATTCAATTGGAATCGAGCCAATGAAAAGTGGCTTCCGATTTCATGATAACTTAAGGTTTGATCGTTTTTGAAAAATTGCTAGTCTAATTCGATGGGAATCGAGCCAATTAAAAGTGGTTTTTATTTCCAAGATAACTTCGGGTTAGATCATTTTCGGCGAATTACTAGTCTAGTTCGATTGGAATCGAGCCATTGAAAAGTGGTTTTTGATTTAATGATAACTCCGGGTTCATTAGTTTTCGGATAATTGCTAGTCTAATTCAATTAGAATCGAGCCAATGAAAAGTGGTTTTTGATATCATGATAACTTCGGGTTTGATCATTTTTGGTGAATTGCTAGTCTAACTCGATTGGAATCGAGCCAATGAAAAGTGGCTTTCGATTTCATGATAACTTCGGGTTTGATCGTTTTAGAAAAGTTGCTAGTCTAATTCCACCAGAATCGAGCCAATGAAAAGTGGTTTTCTATTTCATTATAACTTCAGGTTTGATCATTTTCGACAAATTGCTAGTCTAATTCGATTGAAATTGAGCCTATGAAAAGTGGTTATTGATTTCATGATAACTTCGGGTTTGTTCATTTTTGGCAAAATGCTAGTCTAATTCAATTGGAATCGAGCCAATGAAAAGTGGTTTTTGTTTTCATGATATCATCGGGTTAGTTCATTTTCGGCTAATTGCTAGTCTAATTCGATTAGAATCGAGCCAATGTAAAGTGGTTTTTGATTTCATGATAACTTCGGGTTTGATCATTTTTGGCAAATTGCTAGTCTAATTCGATTGGAGTCGAGCCAATGAAAAGTGGCTTTCGATTTCATGATAACTTAAGGTTTGATCGTTTTTGAAAAATTTCTAGCCTAATTCGATGGGAATCGAGCCAACGAAAAGTGGTTTTTAATTTCAAGATAACTCCAGGTTTGATCATTTTCGGCGAAATACTAGTCTAATTCGATTGGAATCGAAACAATGAAAAGTTGTTTTTGATTTAATGATAACTTCGGGTTCATTAGTTTTCGGATAATTGCTAGTCTAATTCGATTAGAATCGAGCCAATGAAAA
>NW_019231507.1:0-2865 GCF_002742605.1 Olea europaea var. sylvestris
CCCATTTAGACACCGTCGTGAAAAATGACGAAATTGCCGACGTCGTAATTTTTGTTTCCGATCAACCTGCCAAATTTCAGCCCTTCCGACACCGTCGCGAAAAATGACAAAATTGCCCCTTACGCGATTTTTGTTTCCGATCAACGTGTCAAATTTTAGCCCATTTCGAGACCGTCGCGAAAATTGACAAAATTGCCCCTTCCGCGGTTTTTGTTTCCGATCAACCTATCAAATTTTAGCCCATTCCGAGACCGTCGCGAAAATTGACAAAATTGCCCCTTCCGCGGTTTTTGTTTCCGATCAACCTATCAAATTTTAGCCCATTCCGACACCGTCGCGAAAAATGACGGAGTTGCCCCCTGCGAGATTTTTGTTTCCAATCAACCTGTCAAATTTCAGCCCATTCCGACACCGTCGCGAAAAATGAGGAAATTGCCGACGTCGCAATTTTTGTTTCCAATCGACCTGCCAAAATTCAGCCCATTCCGATACCGTCGCGAAAAATGACGAAATTGCCCCGGGCGCGATTTTAGTTTCCTATCAACCTGTCAAATTTTAACCCATTCCGACACCGTCGCGAAAAATGACTAAATTTCCCCCGGCGCAATTTTTGTTTCCAATCAACCTGCCAAATTTTAGCCCATTCCGATACCGTCGCGAAAAATGACGAAATTGCCCCCGCACGATTTTTGTTTCTAATCAACCTGCCAAATTTTAGCCCATTCCGACACCGTCGCAAAAAATGACGAAATAGCCCCCGCGCGATTTTTTTTTCCGATCAACCTGTCAAATTTTACCCCATTCCAACATCGTCACGAAAAATGACGAAATTTGCCCCGACGCGATTTTTGTTTCAAATCAACCTGCCAAATTTCAGCCCATTTAGACACCGTCGTTAAAAATGATGAAATTGCCGACGTCGCAATTTTTGTTTCCAATCGACCTGCCAAATTTCAGCCCATTCCGACACCGTCGCGAAAAATGACTAAATTGCCCCTTGCGCGGTTTTTGTTTCCGATCAACCTGTCAAATTTTAGCCCATTCCGACACCGTCGCGAAAAATTAAGAAATTGCCCCTGGCGCGGATTTTGTTTCCGATCAACCAGTCAAATTTTAGCCCATTCCGACAACGTTGCGAAAAATGACGGAGTGGCCCCCTGAGCGATTTTTGTTTCCAATCAACCTAGCAAATTTCAGCCCATTCCGACACCGTCACGAAAAATGACGAAATTTCCCACTATGCAATTTTTGTTTCCAATCAACCTGCCAAATTTTAGCCCATTCCGATACCGTCGCGAAAAATGACGATATTGTCCCTAGCGTGGCTTTTGTTTCCGATCAACCTGTCAAATTTTAGCCCATTCGTCGTGAAAAATGACGAAATTTTCCCCGGCGCAATTTTTGTTTCCAATCAACCTGCCAAATTTCAGCCCATTCCGATACCGTCGCGAAAAAAGACAAAATTGCCCCGGGCGCCATTTTTGTTTCCGACCAACATGTCAAATTTTAGACCATTCCGACATCGTCGCGAAAAATGAAGAAATTGCCCCGGGCGCGATTTTTGTTTCCGATCAACCTGTCAAATTTTAGCCCATTCCGACATCGTCGCGAAAAATGACGAAATTGCCCCCGACGCGATTTTTGTTTCAAATCAACCTGCCAAATTTTAGCCCATTTAGACACCGTCGTGAAAAATGGCGAAATTACCGACGTCGCAATTTTTGTTTCCGATCGACCTGCCAAATTTCAGCCCATTCCGACACCGTCGCGAAAAATGACGAAATTGCCCCTTGCGCGGTTTTTGTTTCCGATCAACCAGTCAAATATTAGCCCATTCCGACAACGTCGCGAAAAATGACGGAGTTGCCCCCTGCGCGGTTTTTGTTTCCAATAAACCTGCCAAATTTCAGCCCATTCCGACACCGTCGCGAAAAATGACGAAATTGCCCCCGGCGCGATTTTTGTTTCCGATCAATCTCTCAAATTTCATCCCATTCCGACACCGTCGCGAAAAATGACGAAATTGCCCACGTCGCAATTTTTGTTTCCAATCGACCTGCCAAATTTCAGTCCATTCCGACACCGTCGCGAAAAATGACGAAATTGCCCCTTGCTCGAATTTTGTTTCGGATCAACCTGTCAAATTTTAGCCCATTCCGAGATCGTTGCGAAAAATGACAAAATTGCCCCTTGCGCGGTTTTTGTTTCCGATCAACCTCTCAAATTTTAGCCCATTACGACGCCGTCGCGAAAAATGAAGAAATTGCCCCTGGCGAGGATTTTGTTTTCGATCAACCAGTCAAATTTTAGCCCATTCCGACAACGTCGCGAAAAATGACGGAGTTGCCCCCTGCGCGATTTTTGTTTCCGATCGACCTGTCAAATTTTAGCCCATTCCGACAACGTCGCGAAAAATGACGGAGTTGCCCCCTGCGCGATTTTTGTTTCCAATCAACATGCCAAATTTCAGCCCATTCCGACACCGTCGCGAAAAATGACGAAATTGCCCACGTCGCAATTTTTGTTTCCAATCGACCTACCAAATTTCATCCCATTCCGACACCGTCGCGAAAAATGACGAAATTGCCCCTTGCGCGGTTTTTGTTTCTGATCAACCTGTCAAATTTTAGCCCATTCCGACACCGTCGAGAAAAATGAAGAAATTGACCCTGGCGTGGATTTTGTTTCCGATCAACCAGTCAAATTTTAGCCCATTCCGACAACGTCGCGAAAAATGATGGAGTTGCCCCCTGCGCGATTTTTGTTTCCAATCAACCTGCCAAAATTTCAGCCCATTCCGACACCGTCGCGAAAAATGACGAAATTGCCGACGTCGCAATTTTTGTTTCCAATCGACCTGCCAAA
>NW_019231508.1:0-2864 GCF_002742605.1 Olea europaea var. sylvestris
TGTCAAATTTCAGCCAATTTCGACACGGTCGCGAAAAATGACGAAATTGCCCCCAGCGCTGTTTTTGTTCCCGATCAACCAGTTAAATTGTAGCCAATTCCAATACAGTCGCGAAAAATGACGAAATTACCACCGGCGCTGTTTTTGTGCCCGATCAACCAGTCAAATTGTAGCCAATTCCAACACAGTCGCGAAAAATGACGAAATTGCCCCCGACGCGATTTTTGTTCACGATCAACAAGTCAAATTTTAGCCAATTCCGACACAATCGCGAAAAATGACGAAATTGCCCACGGCGCGGTTTTTGTTCCCGATCAACCTGTCAAATTTTAGCCAATTCCGACACATTCGCGAAAAATGACGAAATTGCCCCTGGCGCGGTTTTTGTTCTCGATCAACCTGCCAAATTTTAGCCAATTCCGACACAGTCGCGAAAAATGACGAAATTGCCCCAGGCGCGATTTTTGTTTTCGATCAACCTGTCAAATATCAGCCAATTTTGACACGGTCGCGAAAAATGACGAAATTGTCCCCAGCGCTGTTTTTGTTCCCGATCAACCAATCAAATTGTAGCCAATTCCAACACTGTCGCGAAAAATGACGAAATTACCCCCGGCGTTGTTTTTGTTCCCGATCAACCAGTCAAATTGTAGCGACTTCCAACACAGTTGCAAAAAATGACGAAATTGCCCCCGATGCGGTTTTTGTTCACGATCAACAAGTCAAATTTTAGCAAATTTCGACACAGTCGCGAAAAATGACGAAATTTTCCCCAGCGCGATTTTCGTTTACGATCAACCTGTCAAATTCTGGCCAATTTCGACACAGTCGCGAAAAATGACGAAATTGCCCACGGCGTGGTTTTTGTTCCCGATCAAGCTGTCAAATTTTAGCCAATTCCGACACATTCGCGAAAAATGACGAAATTGCCCCCGGCGCGGTTTTTGTTTCCAATCAACCTTTCAAAATTCAGCAAATTCCGACACAGTCGCGAAAAATGACGAAATTGCCCCCGACGCGATTTTTGTTTCCGATCGACCTGTCAAATTTTAGCCAGTTCCGACACAGTCGAGAAAAATGACGAAATTGCCCACGGCGCGGTATTTGTTCCCGATCAACCTGTCAAATTTGATCCACTTCCGACGCAGTCGCGAAAAATGACGTAATTGCCCCCGACGCAGTTTTTGTTTCCGGTCAACTTGTCAAATTTTCGCTAATTCCGACACAGTCAAGAAAAATGACGAAATTGCTCCCGGCGAGGTCTTTATTTCCGATAAACCGGTCAAATTTTAGCCAATTCCGATACAGTCGCGAAAAATGATGAAATTGCCCCAGGCGTGTTTTTTGTTTCCGATCAGCCTGTCAAATTTTGGCCAATTCCGACACGGTCGCGAAAAATGACGAAATTGCCCCCGCCGTGGTTTTTGTTCCCGATCATTCTGTCAAATTTTAGCCAATTACGACACAGTCGCGAAAAATGACAAAATTGCCCCCGGCGCGATTTTTGTTTCCGATCAACCTGTCAAATTTTAGCAAATTCCGACTCAGTTGCGAAAAATGATGAAATTGCCCCCGGCGTGATTTTTGTTTCGGATCAACCTGTCAAATTTCTGCTAATGTCGACACAGTCGCGAAAAATGACGAAACTGCCCCCAGCGCTGTTTTTGTTCCCGATCAACCAGTCAAATTGTAGCCAATTCCAACACAGTCGCGAAAAATGACGAAATTGCCCTCGACGCGGTTTTTGTTCCCGATCAACCTGTCAAATTTCAGCCAATTTCGACACAGTCGCGAAAAATGACGAAATTGCCCCCGGCGCGGTTTTTGTTTCCAATCAACCTTTCAAATTTCAGCCAATTCCGACACAGTTGCGAAAAATGAAGAAATTTTCCCCAGCGCGGTTTTCGTTTACGATCAACCTGTGAAATTCTGGCCAATTCCGACACATTCGCGAAAAATGACGAAATTGCCCCCGGCGTGGTTTTTGTTCCCGATCAAGCTGTAAAATTTTAGCCAATTCCGACACATTAGCGAAAAATGACGAAATTGCCCCCGGCGCGGTTTTTGTTTCCATTCAAGCTTTCAAATTTCAGCCAATTCCGACACAGTCGCGAAAAATGACGAAATTACCCCCGACGCGATTTTTGTTTCCGATCAACCTGTCAAATTTTAGCAAGTTCCGACACAGTCGCAAAAAATGACGAAATTGCCCCCGGCGCGGCTTTTGTTCCCGATGAACCTGTCAAATTTTAGCCAATTTCGAAACAGTCGCGAAAAATGACGAAATTTCCCCCAGCGCGGTTTTCGTTTCCGATCAACCTGTCAAATTCTGGCCAATTCCGACACAGTCGCGAAAAATGACGAAATTGCCCCCGGCGTGGTTTTTGATCCCGATCAAGATGTCAAATTTTAGCCAATTCCGACACAGTCGCGAAAAATGACGAAATTGCCCCCGGCGCGGTTTTTGTTCCCGATCAACCTGTCAAATTTTTTCCAATTCCGACACAGTCGAGTAAAATGACGAAATTGCCCCCGGCGCGATTTTTGTTCCCGATCAACCTGTCGAATTTAGGCAAAATCCGACACAGTCGAGAAAAATGACGAAGTTGCCCCTGACGCGGTCTCTGTTTCCGATCAACCTGTCAAATTTGAGCCAATTCCGACACAGTCAAGAGAAATGACGAAATTGCACCAGGCGCGGTTTTTGTTCCCGATCAACCTGTCAAATTTTAGCCAATTCCGACACATTCGCGAAAAATGAAGAAATTATCCCCGACGCGATTTTTGTTTCCGATCAACCTGCCAAATTTTAGCCAATTCCGACACAGTCGCGAAAAATGACGAAATTGCCCCAGGCGCGATTT
>NW_019231509.1:0-1173 GCF_002742605.1 Olea europaea var. sylvestris
AAAACGGTCGCTACATTTCCGAAAAGTACTTATGGTCCAAAAACGGACACCATCCACAAAAGTTATGCTCAATTCTTCGAATGTCGTCAGTCCAAATATGCAGGTGCACGTTCCTTAAAAATGGTCAAAATCCCTCATACGTCGCGACGAAGTGGTGAGTTCAGTCTAAAAGGGTCGCTACATTTCCGAAAAGTACTTATGGGCCCAAAACGGACACCGTTTGTAAAAGTTACGCCAATTTCTTCGAAGGTCGACACTCCAAGCGTTCAAAATATGCGAGTGGTCGTTCTTCAAAAAAAGGACGAAAACCCTAATACATCATTACGAAATCGTGAGCTAAACCCAAAACGTTCGCTACATTTTCAAAAAGTACTTATGGTCCCAAAAATGGACAGTATCTGCAAAAGTTATGCTCAATTCTTCGAACGCCGTCAGTCCAAATATGCAGGTGCACGTTCCTCAAAAATGGTCAAAATCTCTCATACGTCACGACGAAGTGGTGAGTTCAGTCTAAAAGGGTCGCTACATTTTCGAAAAGTACTTATGGTCCCAAAAATGGACAGTATCTGCAAAAGTTATGCTCAATTCTTCGAGTGCCGTCAGTCCAAATATGCAGGTGCACGTTCCTCAAAAATGGGAAAACTCTAGTACATCATTACGAAATCGTGAGCTAAACCCAAAACGGTCGCTACATTTTCGAAAAGTACTTATGGTCCAAAAACGGAAACCGTCCACAAAAGCTACGCTCAATTCTTCGAATGCCGTCAGTCCAAATATGCAGGTGCACGTTCCTCAAAAATGGTCAAAATCTCTCATACGTCACGACGAAGTGGTGAGTTCAGTCTAAAAGGGTCGCTACATTTTCGAAAAGTACTTACGGGCCCAAAACGGACACCGTTTGCAAAAGTTACGCTAATTTCTTCGAAGGTCGACACTCCAAGCGTTCAAAATATGCGAGTGGTCGTTCATCAAAAAAAGGACGAAAACCCTAATAAATCATTACGAAATCGTGAGCTAAAACAAAACGTTCGCTACATTTCCTTAAAGTACTTACGGTCCTAAAAACGGACACTATCTGCAAAAGTTATGCTCAATTCTTCGAACACCGTCAGTCCAAATATGCATGTGCACGTTCCTCAAAAATGGTCAAAATCCCTCATACGTCACGACGAA
>NW_019231509.1:1821-2864 GCF_002742605.1 Olea europaea var. sylvestris
GGTCGCTACATTTCCGAAAAGTACTTATGGTCCAAAAATGGACACCGTCCACAAAAGCTATGCTCAATTCTTCGAATGCCGTCAGTCCAAATATGCAGGTGCACGTTCCTCAAAAATGGTCAAAATCCCTCATACGTCATGACGAAGTGGTGAGTTCAGTCTAAAAGGGTCGCTACATTTCCGAAAAGTACTTATGGGCCCAAAACGGACACCGTTTGCAAAAGTTACGCTAATTTCTTCGAAGGTCGACACTCCAAGCGTTCAAAATATGCGAGTGGTCGTTCATCAAAAAAAGGACGAAAACCCTAATAAATCATTACGAAATCGTGAGCTAAAACAAAACGTTCGCTACATTTCCTTAAAGTACTTACGGTCCTAAAAACGGACACTATCTGCAAAAGTTATGCTCAATTCTTCGAACACCGTCAGTCCAAATATGCATGTGCACGTTCCTCAAAAATGGTCAAAATCCCTCATACGTCACGACGAAGTTGTGAGTTCAATTCAAAAGGGTCGCTACATTTCCGAAAAGTACTTATGGGCCCAAAACGGACACCCTTTGCAAAAGTTACGCTAATTTCTTCGAAGGTCGACACTCCAAGCGTTCAAAATGTGCGAGTTATCGTTCTTCAAAAAAAGGAAGAAAACTCTAGTACATCATTACGAAATCGTGAGCTAAACCCAAAACGGCTGCTACATTTCAAAAAGTACTTATGGTCCAAAAACGGACACTATCTGCAAAAGTTATGCTCAATTCTTCGAACTCCGTCAGTCCAAATATGTAGGTGCACGTTCCTCAAAAATGGTCAAAATCCCTCATACGTCACGACGAAGTTGTGAGTTCAATCTAAAAGGTCGTTACATTTCCGAAAAGTACTTATGGGCCCAAAGCGGATACTGTCTGCAAAAGTTACGCTAATTTCTTCGAAGGTCGACACTGCAAGCGTTCAAAATATGCGGGTGGTCGTTCTTCAAAAAAAGGATGAGAACCCTAATATGTCATTACGAAATCGTGAGCTAAACCCAAAACGGTCGCTACATTT